>NC_134687.1:500617053-500917053 GCF_050947455.1 Rhinoderma darwinii
CTGCATCCAGCAGAGAAAGGCAGGTCCGTAATAAAGTCCATAGCTATATGCTGCCAGGGAGAATTGGGCACAGGCAATGGCTGGAGCAGACCAGCAGGTCTGGAGTGAGCAGCCTTGTTGGCTGCACATACAGAACAGGAAGAAACGAAGTCCATAATGTCCCTGGGCAGCGTGGGCCACCAGAAATGATGAGCAATCAGATCCCGGGTCTTACGGACCCCCGCGTGACCTGCCAGTCTAGAGAAGTGTCCCAAGCGGAGGAATCTTCCACGATCAGCCAGGCGCACAAAAAGTCCTCCCTGAAGGAATGTCGCCAACTTGCAGGGGGTTGACATAGAGAATGCAAGACGGATCAATGATGCTCTGTGGAATTACCATGGTGTCTTCCGTCTCGAAAGACCTGGACAAAGCATCGGCCCTCACATTCTTGTCGACCGGGCGATAATGGAGCTCATACTGGAACCTGGTAAAGAACAGTGACCACTAGGGCTCAGCCATTGGGCCATCTGGAGGTAGGTCAGATTCTTGTGGTCTGTAAAAATTATGATCGGATGAGCTGCGCCCTCTAGTAGATGTCTCCACTCTTCCAGAGCCAATTTGATGGCCAGTAACTCCCAATCTCAAATCGAGTAGTTGCGTTCTGCGGAAGAGAAGAGTTTAGAGAAATATCCACATACCCTTGACTTGCCCTTGGGACCTCTATGGAACAGGTGTGCACCAGCACCGACAGATGATGCGTCCACCTCCAACGAGAACTGCAGAGAGACATCCGGATGATGGAGGATAGACGCTGACGTGAAGGAACTCTTCAGACTATTGAATGCGGACTCTGCCTCGGGAGTCCACACCTTGGCGTTCATACCCTTCTTAGTGAGGTTAGAGATGGGAGAAGTCAGTGAGGAGAAGTTTGGAATAATTTGCCTGTAAAAATTGGCGAATCCCAAAAAGCGCTGTATGGCCCTCAAGCCTTGAGGGCGTGGCCATTGCAGGACATACTTTACCTTCTCAGGATCCATCTCGAGACCTCGATTCGAGACGATGTAGCCCAGGAAGGGTAGAACATCTCTGTCAAACAAGCACTTCTCCAACTTGGCGTACAGACGATTCTCCCTTAACCATAGCAGAACATGACAGACATGTCTCTGATGCGTCATAGGATCTGGAGAAAAAATCAAGATGTCATCAAGACAGACTACTACACATACATAGAGGAGGTCACGGAAAATGTCATTAACTCCTGGAAGACCGCGGGAGCATTACACAGGCCGAAGGGCATTACAATATACTCATAGTGTCCATCACGGGTGTTAAATGCAGTCTTCCATTCAACACCCTGGCAAATCAGGACTAGGTTGTAAGCCCCACGCAGGTCTAGTTTAGAAAAAATCTTGGCACCACGTAAACGATCAAACAGTTCAGAGATCAGTGGCAACGGACATTTATTCTTCACCGTGATCTGGTTGAGACCTCGGTAGTCGATATAAGGACTAAAGAGAGCTATCTTTCTTTTAGACAAAGAAGAACCCGGCTCCTGCCGGGGAGGAAGACCTTCGTGTGAAGCCCCTCTCCAAGTTCTCTTTCACATAGGCGGACATGGACAGAGTCTCCGAGAAGGCTGAACAGAACGAATCTGCACCAGGCAACGGCTTTGACACTCAGGGCCCCACTGGAGAACCTTTCCAGAATTCCAGTCCAGGACTGGGGCATGCAGTCGGAGCCAAGGCAGGCCCAGCAGCACGGGGTTAACAGCTTTGGATAGGACATAGAATGACAGAAGTTCGGAGTGAAGAGCCTCAGTGGCTTGGTCACAGCTATAACTGGGTCTGGCATAGGTAGTCCATTTACTGAAGCAACTGTCAACGGGCTCTCCAGAGGGGTGGTGGGTAATTGCAGAAGGTTCACCAGGTCTCTAGGGATGAAATTAGCAGCGGATCCAGAGTCCAGATACGCAGAGACCTGATTCGTTCTCTCATCGGACACTATGGTCACAGGTATGGACAATTTAGACGGAAGTCCATTCTTACCCAAGGTTGTCACTCCTAGCAACCCTAGGCTTTGGGATCTTTGGGGACACAGGCGCACAAGATGGCCACCGAGGCCGCAATAAAGACAGAGACCAGAAGTGCGTCTACGTTGCCTCTCCTAGGTGGATAACGTACACTGGTCCATCATCACAGACTCCTTAGGAGGATCGACATCTGAGGACAGCAGGGGTTGCTGCAAAGTAAAAGCCAGACTGGGAAGGACTCCCTCCCGTCGAACCTCTTGGAGGCGTTCTCGGATCCGTATATCAATCCGGGCGGACAGAAGGATGAGGTCATCCAGGGCAGACGGCAGATCCTGAGAGGCAATTTCGTCCTTAATTTTAGGAGCCAGTCCATGCCAGAATGCAGCCACCAGGGCCTCATTGTTCCATAACAGCTCTCCCGCCAGGGTGCGGAAGTGGATGGTGTACTCACTCACGGAGGTGTCTCCTTGGCGAAGGTTAATCAAAGAAGCCGCTGCAGATGAGACCCGACCAGGCTCCTCAAACACCATACGAAAAGTCAGGCGGAAGGCTTGGAAGTCACGGGTCCCTGGTCCTTGTCTCTCCCAGATAGGGTTCACCCATGCAAGAGCCTTGCCAGTGAGGAGAGAGATGATGAAAGCGACCCTTGCGCCATCAGACGAAAATGTCCTATTATACAGGCTGAAGTGGATCTGGCACTGATTAAGAAATCCACGACAGGTACTTGCTTCTCCATTATAGCGGTCAAGAAGTGGCAAAGAAACACGCGGGTCAACACTGCCAAGAGGTGTAGTCTGAGGATCAACACTGCCAGGAGGTGTAGGAGGAACGGCAGCTTGTGCCTCCTGCCAAAGTGCAAGAATGTTCAACGCCTGGAGGAGTTGGTCCTGTCTAGACCGGAGGTCTAGCATATCCGCCCGCATTTCTTGAGACGTCGTCATAGTCTTGAATCGACCAGCGGGGTCCATGGCCTGAGTGTACTGTCACGAAGGGTCTGTGGACCCACTGGGCCGTACCGCCTTGGCGGTAAGGCAGTTGGCCAACAGGGCGCAGGTCAATACCTATAGTTCGTATAGGTACCTGTGGCAGCTCGAACAGCAGCAGGGCGGGCTCGGCTTGGACTAGGCAGCAGGTAGATGTCAGGCGAGGTGAAGCAGGTCAGACGTGGGATACAGCACGACACGACTTTGGCACAGCGCAGTGCTCGACCAGGATAGTATGGAATGCAGGGAACAGGAAAACACTAGGCCATCACTTAGCCCTCTTATAGTCCACGGTACTCACGGGTTCAAGTTCATCAGAAGTCCGGTGCGCGTGCTGCCCCTTTAAGAGCGGGCATTAGCGTGCGCGCGCACCCTACGGGATCCGGCTGAGGTGAGTGGACGCGAGAGCTGGCGTCTCCTGAGGAGGAGGCTGGGGCCAGCGCTTGCCGACTCGTGGCTGCGGTTGTCAGGATGAGATGAGCTGACGGCCCGGAGCCACGGACATTACAACAGTTTACATCCCTGCTTTGGAAAGCTAATACAAAAATTAAGAAATATATTATCTTTATTATGGTTAATCGATACAAAATACAAACCTTGTATTTTATGATATTGATGAACCCTGATAAATATAATACAGTTCTTAATTTTTTTGCTGGCTTCTTCAACACATAAATTGTTTTTGTTTTATTGTTGAGTGTTGCCTAATGTGGTTGTAGTATAGAGTAGTTATACAAATCCCTATAATATGTTAACATTTAGGCACTGTACATTATTTGTGTATATACCTCACAGTATCTTTTGGTAATTATTATCCCTGTTTTAGAATTAACTATGAAAAGAAAAAGAAAAAGTATTTCCAGAAACCATCCGCTGTTTTTAACATTAAAATCATGGTGCACGATGATGTGCTAGAGGTGCACATGTATTAATAAATGCATGCACGCCTTAAAAATATATGCGATAGTCTCCATTTTATACATACACTGTGGCTAAACAGTGACCCCTGGTGGATATCTATATATATTTATTTGTATATATATATATATATATATATATATATATATATATACACAAACACATTTTACAAAGCTAAGTAATTTATCACTAAGCCTTTATAAACCTATTACATTTTATAGGACGTGTCTGTAAAATATTTCTTTATATAGAAAAATATTTAAGAATTTTGTGGTATATAAAGTAGAACATATTTTAACTGTGGCATTACACATATTATTATTATTATATAACATAAAGGTCCAATACATCTAATTAGAGGGTGTCTTATTTTTTTTTTGGGGGGGGGGTTTGGTGGGAAGGAGAGTACAGTAAAAAATATGTGTACAAAAAATATAAGAATGGTAAATAAATATCATCAATTGATATTCCTTTAAAGGGAATGTGTCGCTAGAAATTATTATTATTTTTTTTTCAGTTAAACAGTTAGTATATAAGTGATTACACATTGTTTTAATTTATTTTAAATTTGTCACAAGTCAGGAAATATTATAAATGAGATTCTAATTTATAACATTTCCATGTGCTGGTCACTAGAGGGAGCAATTCCCAAAATTGTAATTGTGGTAAAGCAACCTCATTGCTTTATGCTGAAAATTTGGGGTAGACACACTCGCTCTAGTGTCCTCACACAATCCCCCCACCCTTATCCTGGCTAGTGCCAGGAGAAGGAGGGGGTTGAATCTTCAAACCTCCTACACTGTGTGCTGCTATTTTCTGAGCGAATGCACAGTGTAGCAGGATTAGATACAGTGGTAATCAGACAGTATAATACAAACATACACAAACATAAAACACACATCACATACACAAACCTAACTTACCTGCTCCTGCCACCGCTCCTATTACTTACGTCTTCGCTGCCTTGAACATATGGCCGGAAGTCGTCATCTTACTGTCCGGTCGCGGCTTCCGGTCCACATGAAAATGGCGCCGGATTTCGCTCTGCCAAAGACCCTCCTTTTGGTCTGTGTGGGAGCGGCGCATGCGCCGTTCCCACACAGATGGCGTACGCTATAGTGAATGGAACGGCTCACGTTCGCATTCTCTATGGAGATGTATGTGCCATATTCCATCTCTGTATGTGTCGTTAATCGACACATACAGAGATGAAAAAAAAATGCCAGCCCCCATAGAGAAGTAAAAGTAAGAATAAAGTAAAAAGTACAACACAAGAACACAAATAAATAAAATGTATTTTAATATCAAACTAAAAGCCATATTATATATAAAAAAAATAAATTCTGACACCTTCCCTTTAGAGCGGATCTGCCACTTCTTTATACTGTCCTGTCTGAGGGTAGCATAATGGAGTGTCAGACTCTGATTCCAGAATGCTATCACTTATTTAGTAGTTTTAAGTAACTTAGGACCATTTAGATTTTATACTCAGGGCGTGTGGTCAGCCCTGGAGGCATGAGTACACGTATATTGATATATTCATGCTTCCACCGGCCTTTTGATTGACACTTTCTCCCTATGCACAGTAATGGGAGAAAAGTGTCAATCAGCGGTTGAATATACTTGTACTCATGCCTCTGGAGCTGGCCGCGAACTGTATAAATAAAATTTAAATAGTCCTAAACTACTGAACAGAACTAAATAAGTGATAGCATGCTGAAATCAGTATGTCTGTTATTTATTTATGCTCCCCACAGACAGGGCAGAATAAAGAAGTGACAAATCCGCTTTAACTAAATTGGATCTGCTTCAATTAACCCAGAATGCAGCAGCTAGGTTGATCTTTCTGACTAATGTTGATAGTAAAATCTCTGCTCTACTATTAGGGTATGTTCACACGCTTACTAAAAACATCTTAAAACACTGAGCTGTTTTCAAAGGAAAACAGGTCCTGATTTTTAGAAGTTTTTTTAAGCCACTCGCGATTTTCGGAAATAAGCCTGAGAACACTACGTGTGCACATACCCTTAATAACAATGCTTGCTTTTTTTTCATGCTCAAATTATTCAAAGCTTTGTTACTTGCTTACAAACCCTATAGAATGCTGAACACTCTTACAACGTTGTCTAAATCCCAATCCACAATGTCTACTTTAATCTATAGCTATCATTCTCCCTCATCACAATTTCTCACTCCATACTCCAGAACCCCTCTTGTGCTGCACCTATACTATTGAATAGTTTGTGTTATATTAGTGCTCACCTGCCAATATCTGAAACTACAGTAAAGTCTGCGCTGGCTAAACTGTGGTGCGGAGTCAGGCCCTGTTCACACAGAGTTTTTTGCAGGCAGAGAACTCTGCCTGGAAAAATCAGCTCTGGTTTTGTTGAAGTGGTTTTGCACCACGCGTTTTTTGCCACGTTTTTTCTAGGTTTCTTTCTTTAGCTATCTCTTCAACAGAAAGATGGAATAACCGCGAGCGTTTTGCATGCCACTTCTTTGTCCCACGAGCGTTTTATTTTTTTGCTCGCGGTAAAAAAACGCCTCCACCTCCCATTGAAATCAATGGGAGTCAATTTTGGTAGTTTTTTGCCGTGGTTTCCGCCGCAAAAAATCCCTGTGTGGAAGGAGCCTAAACAATCCTTGGTATTCACCCTTTAACTTCCATACGGAGATGTGGACTTTGCTACAGGAATTTCCCAGGTCAAAGATCCCAGGGTAGTCGCAGACTGTCAGTTACAGAGCAGGTAGAGCAAAAGTGTAAAAGGAAGGCAAAAATTTCACGGATGGATCAATGGTAAAAAAAAAACACGAGAACTACAAGTACCAAAACCGAAGGCAGACGAATGGTCAGACAGTCCCAAGTTCAGTAACCGATAGCAATGACAAGTTTGAAGGAGAATCTAGAAGACGTGCTCAGACAAGCCGGGTCAGAAAGTACACTTCTTCATAGCAATACACAGGCACAGAACCAGGAACCATCAACTAGCACTGAAGCCAGGATACAGAGTCATTCATATAGAGCGCCCAGTGCTTGTAATGTCCGGGGACAGGGCTCCCTGATTGGCCATACTGCAGAGTATCGAGGCTACACAGCACCATGCACTGCTGTACAAGCACGGTGCCAATATGCATTACCCCTAAGGCTTCATGCACACAGAAATGCCAAGTAGTAGTGCATTGTGGGTCCATATCACAGCACCACTTTCACCAGTCATGTTTCAAAACTGTCTTAGAGTTTCCACAGACTGTAAGATCCTAGGAAACAAGGCTTGCTCACCTACTGTAAAGTATACTGGGGAGATAAACTAAGTCAATTTCGAAAACTTTCTGCCATAATTGCATAGAAAGAAAAAATGATGTACATTCCAACTGCCATATGTAACAAGATAACAATTTTCGTTAAATAGACAGCGATTATTATTTGTTGCTTTAGATCCTATTGTCTTCCAATCACGTGTGCAGCTAATTTAGTTAGTTTCCAAACACTTTTCTAAACATTTAGGGGGAATTTAAGTTTTACGGCGTTAAAAAGTTGCCCATTAAGGCGCATAATTTGCAAATTATTGACGTTTTACGCCACAAAGTTGGAGGGGCTTCACATCGTTTTATAATAATTAACGCCAGAAATTAGCCTAAACTTTAGCGAAAATCTACGCCAAATGGTAGGAGGTGTCGATTTCACTTTCTGGAGCACAGACTGCACAAAATGCGACAAATTTATTAAGAGGCATACACTCTTAATAAATTAGTCGCATAAAACTTCTACAGGCTTCAGGCTAAGGCCCCATTCACACAAACGTGTATCTCGTCCATGTGCCGTGCATGGAAATAACGCACAGCACACAGACCCATTGATTTCAATGGGACCCTTTGCGCATGCAGTAGTTTTCACGCAGTGAGAGTCCGCTGTGTGAAACTCACTGCATGTCCTATATTGGTGCGTGCGTATGTGCCTATTAAAGTCAATGGGTGCGTGAAAACCACGCACAGCACACGGATGCACATCCGTGTGCTGCGCATGATTTGCGCATCAATTGCAATAAAGAAAAAATGGTTTGCGAGTGCCACTCGCAAAGCACAGATGCAATAACGCAACGCACGCGGACCAGTTTTACACATGTAAATCTGTCACGCTCGTGTGAATGTAGCCTAAGAGTGCCATATGAAACATCTATTTGAGTAAATCGGCCCAATAGTACCACATAATACCCTTCTACTCTGAACGGTATACCTGTTTTGAGGTACTGACAATATTAATAAATCTTATATTTCTATTTTACTATCTCTCAGGTTATTGTCCCCAACTACACAGCAGCACAAAATATGTTACTACTATAGAAAACTGGGTTTGGAATATCTATGGAAATGTTACAAACTGCACAAAATACAGCAAAGCTTTGAGTTCCACAAAACTGCAACAAATCTTATTGACACAGTGTAGCAGCAAGGAACAAAAGCGGGTGTTTAATGTAGCTTGATACTACAAGACCTTGACAAAATACACAGAGATTAAATCACAGGAGAAAGGACACAAGGAAGTAGTCATATGGATTTGCATCAAGATCTCCCACTCAAATCCCAGACGCTTACGTGCCAGCACTGGCGGGATTGTAATCAGGACAAAGGTGACATTAATGGGTTTTTTGGCTGCTCATCCTGGAAAAGAGAAGCTCAGCAGCTTTACCAAACAATAGAAGTCTGAAGTAAAGAGAACAGTGTACTAAATATATAACACCACTGTCTGTCATACAAGCAGAGGTATAAATAAACAAGGCATACTGCACAACGTGACAAATGACAATGCTGCCATCGAAAAGACAAAGACCAATCCGAGATAATATTGAAATACCTGCTGTTCCAGAGGTTCCTTTGATCTTCTTCATGTGTTTTAAGTTTTATGAATCACGTATATCAGCAATATGATGATTTTCTGGGTAATTTGGGCATTTTTGATGTTGTATGGACTCACATACATTTTCTAAACTCTATTCTTTTATTTGTCCATTGCTAACATTTTCTAAACATTTCCTTTGGTCCCATTGTGTTTTGAACTTTCAAGAAAATGACCTTATTTGTTTATTTTTCTATAAAAAAAATAAAAGGCTATGATCACCTTTGAAATCAATTTTTTATTGTTGCATTGCAATCAAAATGTTAAAATAAAGCAACTTTGCAAAAAGTCTTGATTTAAGATTTAATATTGTTTTGTGTTTTCAGCTCCTATGCAGACCTTTGTGTCTCCACGGTAACAGACTACAAAAAAACTCTATGTAGTCTGATCCTGTAGTCATATTCACTTCTATTTATCCCCTACTTCTTGAAAACATACATTCAGAAGAGTAATGGGTCTTTTACACTGGCTGACACTGGGCCGTTGCAGTGAGCGCCGATCAACGAGACAGCGTTGATCAGCGCTCGTTTGCTCCTGTCACACGGAGCTATGGATGGGGACGAGCGGTCATTACTCTGAACGCTGGTCCCCATACATTATTCTCATGTCGACAGCGCGTCTCCCCATTTACACAGGGAGATGTGCTGCTGACAACGATAATATTTCACTTTAAAACAATACGACCAGCAGATCATCAAGCATTTGCTCGTTCATCTGCTGATCGCTGCCCTGTTTACACAGGGCAATTATTGGCAACAAGCATTATATGAATGCTCGTCTGCACGATAATCGCCCAGTGTTAAACCCGCTTATGACTGCAGGATAACACTACATAGGGTTTGTTTATAGTAGGTTACCATAAAGAAATATATGTTTGTATAGGAGCTTTCTCCCTAAATAAGAGATTTTTTTTTAATCAAGACTATTTTCAAAGTTTCTTAATTTTTCATTTTAGATGCATTAAAAAAATAAAAACAAGTGGTTTAAGGTTTAAGTATATAAGACATGGTGTCTCATATCTAATAATGCTGGATGGGGTATGCTGCATGCATATTAAATATGTATTAGAACAAAAATGGGCTTGTTTGTAAAACAAAAATAGTGCAGAGAATATAGGTGGTGCAAAAGATAGTATATGCCTGTGGACTGTATTTATAAAATATGGACCTGTTACCTCTTTACACGGCAGTTTTCTGTTTATGGACGTAGCTCAATTTGGTTCATCGTGTGTCCTCCAGAAAGTGAGTGCATCATAGACCAAAAAAATTACAGCTAAGGACAACCACAAACTCTCATACATGTGGGGATTCCGTTATATGTTGTTTTCTAGGTAAATCTAGTCTGGTTTAGAAAACTCATTTTCAAATATACTATTAGGAAATTCTGAATAAATAGATATGGTTCTATTGTTCAGAATCCTCCTCTATTAGCCAGAAACTGGAGTGGTTACAAAGAGTGTCTCTGGAGGACCCAGCATGTACATTGTATGGACAGCTAATTGATTTCAATGAGAACTGTGCAATGCTTAATTTCTCCTGTGGTGGCACTGCAGGGAAGATTGACACATGCTGCTCGACTCCCCCCAAATAATAGCCGATTGCTGGGGGGGCCAGCAGCAGAACAAATTATAATCAGTTTATCTCTGAGTGACAATTCTAATACAAAGTAATTGTCCAAAAAGGACATCCCCATAATTCCTGAGAAGTTGATGACAATTTTGTGAACAGTTTCCAGAGTCATGTAAAATCCTCACATTTTTCTGCTACCTGTGGAAGAGCTAAAAACACTCCGTAGCATTCAGGCAACTTCTTTCATTTTCTAAACAGAGCTGGAAAAATGTATCCTGAAGTCTGATCATTTGCTGTGGGATTGGATGATATAGGATTTCATAAATGAGATCCATAGACGTCAAGATTTTACTTTATTATTCCCATAATACCTCATGAGAGAATAAAGCAAAGGTGACATAGATGTTTTGATGATGGATAATAATGCAGTAAGCCAGTGTTGTTTTACAATTATCTATTTACATAAAACTGTAAACCATTTTTTTGAAGGGTTAAAATATAGTAATTTGAAAAAGAATTCTTTATCTGGTTATTCACTTGAATATAGGATTATGAAAAGTGTCCTTTTAGGGCATGTTTACCTATCGGTAGTTTCCCTAGCTGGAGACACCCCCCTTTTTATGATATAAAATCCAAACGTGGCTCTTAGCCCATCTCCAAATGTCATCTTCATGTATTCTATACACAATCTTATTGTTGTGCTAATGAAAATGACCAGAGCAGATTCGAAAGTTCATCTCCTGTCAAAACCCAAATGATAATGTTATTTTGACTCTAAGTATAGATAATATACAACATTTCAAAGCAAGCTACACTTCTGACTTCAAACCTAGCCGAGGTCATGAAAACATGGGTGGGACAGTCTTAAAGGAAATATTGAAAACATCATTTGTGCTCTATAATGTTAACTAATTAAATTTTCAAGGTCAACTTTTACTATTTCGACATCAAATGACCTGTGTTCTTCACTGGAAGCTTTACTGTAATCTCTAAACAATAGGTTATTGTTCTAATATCCTTCTGCTAATGATATTTAAACCCCAAAGGGCCATGATCTTTGTCATATGTGTATGTAAGAGACAATGGGGGAGATTTATTAAGACTGCGCCAGCCTTAATAAAAATCATGCTGGAGTAATATGCGACAATTTTATTAAAAGGGACACGCATCTTAATAAATTTCTTACATATTCGGCTGTCCATGTGCCAATAATTGAAATCTACGCCAGGCATAGCAAATGCATCAAGCTGCGCGTAACCACTCCACTCTATTACTAAGCTCCGCTCACTTTTTTGAAAAGTAGGGAGAGCGGTGAGAACAGCCCAAAAGTTGAGATTTGAAAGAGTTTTGGGCCGTTTGCGACATTTCTATGCCGGAAAACTGGAGTAGAAACTTTGTTAATTTCCCATGTCTGGATCAGGCATTCCTTCACCATAGTAAGGTTTGTTTTTTTTCAATTGAAAAAACTTTTTCCACTGTATTCCACTCGAGTACATTCTTGTGAGGTTTTCTTTGTATCCTTATACTAGAGCTCCCATGTGTCTCTGTTTTCTTGGAACTATTCTCGTGTTTTTACCTATTTGAAAATTAGATCTCTGAATTTTCCAGCCTCCGCACTCCTCTTGCAAGCAGAATAACAAGGGTGGATTCACACGCGTTAGATTTTGCTGCAATTTTCTACAACTGAAAATTATACAATTAATCTGAAGGTAAGGGTATGTGCACACGTAGTGACCAAAAACGTCTGAAAAATATGGATCTGTTTTCAAGGGAAAACAGCCCCTGATTTTCAGACGTTTTTTGAGCAACTCGCGTTTTTCGCTGCGTATTTTTACGTCCGTTTTTGGAGCAGTTTTCATTGGAGTCTATGAGAAAACGGTTCCAAAAACGTCCAAAGAAGTGTCCTGCAGCTGTCAAACGACGACGTGTAAATGACAGGTCATCGGCACAGTACGTCGGCAAACCCATTCAAATGAATGGGCAGATGTTGCCGACGTATTGGAGCCGTATTTTCAGACGTAAAACGAAGCATAATACGCCTCGTTTACGTCTGAAAATAGGTTGTGTGAACCCAGCCTTAGAGTTACCTATGAGTCTGGAAAAAGATTTAAGACGATTGCCAAACAACTGGACATCAATCATTTCACTGTCCGGAAAATCATCTACAAGTGAAGATTTCAAACAACTGGCAACTTGTACAGACCCGGCTGTCCGAGCAAGTTCAGTCTGAAAGCAGAACACAAGATACTGAAAGAATTATCATGGAACCCCAAAATATCATAATGGGATCTACAGGTAGCTCTCGCCACTAGTGATGTAAAAAGTGCATGATATTACCATCTACTATATTAGAAAGAGGCTGCAAAATAAAATCTACATGGGAGGAATGTTAGGAGAATGCCTTTGCTGTCTAGAAAGAACATCAAGGGAAGACTAACATTTGCCCATGAACACCTAGGCATACACTAGGACTTCTGAAAACAATGGGGGCACATTTACTACTGTTTCTGAGTCTAGAAGGTGTTTAAAAAATGCACCAAATTTTTTGCACATTGGTGCAGTTCGGTGCAATGTTATTGTTTGCACCTTACTCAATACTTTTTAACCCCTTCCCGACATTTGACGTATCCATACGTCATAGCCGTATGGTATCATTAAAAACTACAGCTTATCCCGCAAAAATAAGCCCTCATACCAGTTAATCGAGGGAAAAATCAAAAAGTTATTGCTCTCAGAATTTGGCGACACAAAATAAATGACATTTTTTACACTTCGTTTTTTACTTGTAAAAGTAGTAAAATATAGAAAAACCTATATATATTCGGCATCGCCATAATCGTATTGACCCGCAGAATAAAGTAAACATGTTGTTTTAATTGCACAGTGAATTCTGTAAAAACGAAACGCAAAAAACAATGGAGGAATCGCTGTTTTTTTCATGTTCTACCCCACAAATAATTTTTTCCCGTTTCCTAGTACATTATATGGCACAATAAACGGAACTACGAAAAACTACAATTCATCCCACAAAAATCAAGCCCTCATAGGACTATATCAACGGAAAAATGAAAAAGTTATGTCTTTTGTAAGGTGGGGAGGAAAAAACGAAAATTAAAATAGTTTCCGAAAGTTGTTTACGATGGGAAGGGGTTAAAAGCGTCCCAAAAAAAAAGTGTGTGGTTGAGCAGGAAAGAGGTGTGGCTTGCCAGAAAGTGAAAGTGTTGTCATCACATCAGCATATGATCGGTGGGGGTCCGACATCCAGCCCTGCATCGATCAGCTGTTCTGGCTGCCGTCGGAAGCCTAAGATATGCAGTGGTTGGCTTTTTTTTTTCATACTGAAATACGGATCGCTACGGATCATACGGATCGCTAAAAAGATGAATATTACGTATATTACGATTGCCGAGATATCGGCCAATCAATGAGACATCCGTATCTCCAACTCAATAACCGCTGGAACTTATCTTAATGGGGTTTTACACTATTCGATTATCGGACAGACAAGCGTTCATAGAGCACTCGTTGCCGATAATTGCCCTGTGTAAACAGGGCAGCGATCAGCAGATGAACGAGCAAACGCTCGATCATCTGTTGATCGTACCATTTTAATCAAGTAAAATATTATCGATTTTGGCAGCACATCTCCCTGTATAAACAGGGAGACGCGCTGCCGACATGATAATAACGTATGGGGACCAGCGATCAGAGTAATGACCGCTCGTCCCAATCCATAGCTCCGTGTGGCAGGAGCAAACGAGCGCCGATCAACGATGTCTCGTTGATTGGCGCTTGATGCACTGGCCGATTATCAGCCGTTGTAATAGGGCCTTAAGTCTGCAGTCTAACTACTTGCCCAATGCCAGCCATCGAAATACTGCCAACCAATGTCTAGTCAATGACATCAACTTGTGACTCAAGTTCACATTTCATCATGCCTCAACGGTAATGATGCACCAACGCAGCTCCAGTTCCCATGACAACATGGGCGTGTTCAAGGAAGTTGAGAGGGCGTGTGTACCGCCAAAACTAGTAGAAGCAATAGTTGACATATGTATATGGCTGCTAGGTTTTTTTTAAAAACTGTTTTTATTGAGGACTCAAAATATGTCATCTTTTCAACATAACAAGAGGGAAGGAAGGGGAGAGGGAAGATAAGTTATACAAAGGTTGAGAATTGACACATATAAACAGTTCCAGTAGGTTTTGTAGAACACAGCAATACAATGAAGTCAATAATAGCGTAATTCATGGCATTATAACCTCGTTAAATACAATGCAATTCAATGGTACAATCAAATGTCATCAACAGTAAGATAAGGACAACAATAGATAGTAACAGGGCATATGAAGGGAGGGAGGGAAGGGGGATGGAATGTTCAGAGTCAGGATGTGCGAGTCATGAGATGTTGAGCATAATTCGCTGATAAGGAAAAGGAATTAATATATGAGAGGTATAAATACAACCAAAATTTAGCTTGCAATCGGCAGGTCTCCCGCGATAGTTTGTTCGAGATACCAAGTGGTATATTGAAAGCAAGTGGAGAGTTTTTGTTTTATTGGATGCGGCAGAGTATCAATAAATGATTCCCACAAGGTAAATAATTTCTTGACCTTGAGTTCTTTATGTAAGGTGGCTTCGACCTAGTCCATCCTGAAGATATAAGAAAGTTTCTGTAGAAACAGTTGTAAGGATGGGGGCTGTGGTGAGAGCCACTCCTGCAGGATAGCCTTACGGGCTGCGCCAGAAATAATGAAAAGCAATTTTTTTGCGTTGGGGGCACATGGAAGAGTGTTAGAATCCAACATACCAAATACGGCCCAAGTATGCGATAGCGGGACAAAATGTACTAAATGCATAATAGCAAAGGTTTCAACACGTTTCCAGAACCTATGTATGCAAGGACAACTCCAGAAGCAATGGTAGAGATCAGCGTTCAATGTTGCGCACTTCGGGCAAGCTGAAGAGGGGCATCTACCCATAAGGTAGTTCCACATTGGCGATATATACGCTCTATAAGTAATTTTGAGTGCCGTGTCCCAGTAAGGGAGAAATTTTGAGGCCAAATACAAACTATCCATGGTGTCCTTGATGATTAGGTTCGGAAACCAAGAATGTATCCCAGTCGGGGGAGTGGCATAACCAATAGGTGACCTTAGAAAATTATAGTACAGCGATGTTTTCCCCTGTGTGTTTGGATTTAATAAGCAGGTTGACTACGAGATCCTGGGAGGAGTCTGGAGAGATTTGATTTATGATTCTTCTTACATAACTAGGGGCCAGTAAAAATGGGAATAGTGACTGGGAAGAGAAGTGGAATTTATCCTGGAATTCTTGAAAGGTCAATGGACGGGAACCATCTGCCAGCATAAGCTCGGATAGACACCTCACTCCGCCCCTCTCCCATTGATCAAATATGGTTGCGGGATGTCTATTTTGAAAGTTCGGATTTCCAAGTAGTGGCAATAGCAACGAGGTGTGTGTTTCAAGCTTGGACTGTTTTCGCATCACGTGCCATGCCTTAATAGTTGTGGAGAGCAGAGGCGCTCCTCTTCCGGCAACAGTTCAGTGGGAGCGTGTAGGATATATGAGAGAATGAGGTTTGGCAAATTGGGCCTCAAGGGAGGGGTCTGAATAGTGGGATGTGTTATGAGTCCAGTCTGCTAGAATGCGAAGGAGGGCTGCTAAGTTATAATTATGTACATTTGGGAAATTAAGACCTTCGTGGAATTTAGTCTGCTGCAAGGCCCGCATGGCTATTCGGGGACATATATTGTTCCAAAGAAATTTTCTGTATAAGGTATTGATAAGTCTCTCGTCTAGGTCTGATGTAGATGGGAGTGATTGTAATAAATATAGTAGTTTAGGAACAGCTACCGATTTAAAAAAATTAGCTCTACCAGAAAATGAGAGAGTAGAGGATTGCCAAGTGTGCATCATTTGCTTTAATTGAGGAATGTGGCTGGTTATATTGACTGTATAAATTTGATGTGGATTTTTCGTGATAAGTGTTCCTAAGTAGGTGATGTGTTCCTGTGTCCATTTTAGATGTAGTCCAGTAGCCCAGGAGGGAGGGGAAGGGCCTCTGAAGAGTAGAATTTCTGATTTATCTAGATTAATGGTAAAGCCCGTGTAATGTCCGTGGCTGCGGGCTGTCAGCTCCAATCCCCTCCTGACAGCCGCAGCCACGAGTCGGCAAGCGCTGGCCCCAGCCTCCTCCGCAGGAGACGCCAGCACTCGCGTCCACTCACCTCAGCCAGATCCCGTAGGGTACGCGTGCACGCTCGTTCCCGCTCTTAAAGGGGCAGCACGCGCACCGGACCTTTTGATGAACTTTGACCCGTGAGTACCCTGGACTATAAGAGGGGTCCAGCCCCCTACTTCTATGCCTGAGCGTTGTTGCTGTTTAATAGTTTGTTTATGTGATGGCCTCCTAGTGTGTTTCCTGTTCCTGTACCTGTTCCAGTTCCTGTTCCTTGCATTCCATACCATCCTGGTCTAGCACTGTGCTGTGCCAAAGTCGTGTCATGCTGTATCCACGTCTGACCTGCTACACCTCGCCTGACGTCTACCTGCTGCCTAGTCCCAGCCGAGCCTGCCCTGCTGCTGTCTGAGCTGCCACAGGTACCTATACGAACTATAGACTTTCACCTGCTCCCCGTTGGCCAGCTGCCTTACCGCCAAGGCGGTACGGCCCAGTGGGTCCACAGACCCTTCGTGACAGCCCGATTGTGGTCCGTAAGTGTCGATGAGTGAGAGAAGTGTTTGTAGAGTTTGTCTCGGATTAGAGAGAAACAACAGTACATCATCGGCGAAAGCCGACATACGTATGTCTCGGGAGCCAATGTGGATGCCCTGGATATTAGTATTATTTTGTATCATGCGAAATAGAGGGTCCAAGGACAAGTTAAAGGGAATGTGTTGTTAGCAAAAAATATTTTTTTTTTTTTTAGTTAAACAATTAGTGTGTAGGTGATTAAACATTGTTCTAATTTTTTTTATTTTTTTCACGAGTCAGGAAATATTATAAATTAGATTCTCATTTATAATATTTCCCAGCACTGGTCACTAGATGGAGCAATTCCCAAAATTGCAGCATTGCATGTGGTAAAGCAACCACATTGCTTTATGCTGCAAAATTGGGAAAAAAATCCCTCGCTCTAGTGAGCTCTCAGAATCCCCCCCCCCCCTCCTTTATCCTGGCTAGTGCCGGGAGAAAAGAGGGGATTGAACGGTCTAACCTCCTACACTGTGTGTCGCCATTTTTTGAGCTAACACACAGTGTAGAAGGTTAACATACAGTAGTAAACACACTGAAACACGAACATACATAGAAATCACTTACCTGCTCCTGTCGCCGCCGCTCCGTCTGCTCCGTCTGCTGCCGCTGCTCCAAGTGCACAAGTCCGGAAGCCGCGACCGGAAGTAGTAATCTTACTGTCCGGCCGCGACTTCCGGTCTACAGGAAAATGGCGCCGGACGGCGCTCAGTTCAACTTGGACTGTGTGGGAGCGGCGCATGCGCCGTTCCCACACAGACGGCGTACACCATAGTGGATGGAACGGGCCCTGTTCGCATTCACTATGGGACTGGGGCTGCCGTATTCCATGTCTGTATGTGTCGTTAATCGACACATACAGAAATGGAGTAAAAAATGGCAGCACCCATAGGGAAGAAAAAGTGAAAAAATAAAAAAAAGTAACACACAAACACACAAATAAATACAAAAGTTTTTATAAAACACTAACATCAAACTGATATAAAAATTTTTTTTTGGGCGACACTATTCCTTTAAAGAGAGGGGAAAGGGGGCAACGCTGACACGCTCCTTTGTGAAGTTGTATAGGGTTTGTGTTTAAGCCATTTATTGTGAAAGCTGCGTAGGTATACATTTGCATCAGTTTGATAAAATTAGCAAAAACATGCCCAAAATTCCGGAGAGTAAGCGATTTGTTTAAGAATGGCCAGGATACCTTGACAAATGCTTTCTCAGCATCGAGGCTGAGAAACATGGTCTGGGGGGAGGAAAGAGATTGAGCCGCTACTGTGGCTGCTATTGCCAAATGGATTCCCTTAGAGGAGTAGCGGTTTTGTAAGAATCCCAATTGTGAAGAAGCTAAGATAGAGGGGAGGACTTGTTGCAAATGATTTGAAAGCACTTTCCAGTGAGTGCAATAAATATTGCATGGTGCCGTCCGAGATAATAACGAAAACTTGGATCCAAAGTCTATAGTTAACGAGATGGGAGCATGATTTGAAATTAGTATATTGTGTATAGTAGAATTGACAATATCGGGAATAAGTGTGGAGCAGGTAAGGAAGTTGTCTATTTTAGAATGGGAGTCGTGGACCATGAAGTAAAATGTGTAGTCACGTGTGTCTGAGTTATGAAGTCTCCAAGGATCACATAATTGAAAGTGGGTCAACATGGTTGCCAGTATTTTAGAAGAGGGAGAGTCAGTATAGGTCGGGTAGGATCTATCTAATGAAGTGTCCATCGCTGTATTATAATCTCCACCCCATATCACAGTAGCTAAGGATTTAGTGAGAAGGAATAGGTGTGAGAAGAAGTCTGCGTTGGGCAGATTCAGAGCGTAAATATTAAGAAGTCAATATCTGTAAGTTTAGTAAGTTTAGTGTGACTTCTAAATAAATGTATCTAGCCTCAGGATCACAGTATTGGACATGTATTATCCACCTTATATTTCGCACCCCCTCCCTTGTATATCACACACCGCATTCCTTGTTGATCGCATCGCTGTAGCTCCCACTAGGAGCTGACTCCCCGGCCAAAGCGTCGGCAACCTCTGGCCGAGGATTCAGCTCCTAGTGGCAGCTACAGTGGCTCGATCAACGAGGAAAGGGTGCTGCGATCTAGAAGGGAGGGGGTGCTGCGATCTACAAGGGGCGGGGGTGCGATCTACAAGGGAGGGGAATTGCGATCTACAAGGGAGGGGGTGCTGCGCTCTACTAGGGGGTGCTATCTGCTAGGGGGTGTGGCACTATCTACATGGGTGCTGTGGCACTATATTGGCGGGGTGGCACTATGTGGGCACTGTCATTACAAGTGAGCATTGGCATTACATGTGGGCACTGGCACTAGATGTGGGTACTGTGGCACTGATGTGGGCACTGGCACTGCATGTGGGCACTATGGCAAAGCATGTGGGCACTGTGGCAATATATGTGGGCACTGTGGCACTATGTGGACACTATCTACAGGGACGTTGCAGCACTATCTACATGGGCTCTGTCACCATATGTGGGCAGTGTGGCACTATATGTGGGCAGTGTGGCACTATCTACATGGACATTGTGGCACTATCTACATGGGCACTGTGGCACTATGTCACTATATGTGGGCACTGTGGCACTATCTACAGGGACATTGGGGCACTATCTACATGGACACTGTGGCACTATGTCACTATATGTGGGCACTGTGGCACTATCTACAGGGACATTGCAGCACTATCTAAATGGCAACTGCAGTGTTTTCAGGGGATTGGGACAAAAAAAATCATCTTTTTTTTTTCACGGCCATGAAAAACTGACAGACGGACTGGGAATGGATGAGAATTTGCAGACAGTGATGCAAAATGGACGTAAAAAACTGACATTTGATCAGTTTTTAATGGCCTTCACTGTCTTGTGGCTGTAGCCTAAATGAATATGATGCCAGAAGTCCCATTCACATGTACCGTGGTCGGGCTGGGAAATCCGGCGGACATAGGTATAGTTTTTCACGGTCGTGTAAATCCAGCCTTAATGTCATTTATTTAAAACCCCATTGTGAGGCCGGTACTGCACAGGGTCCGGCTCAGACTTCAGACACTATAATGTCATCTCGCTCCAGAGTGCCCGCTCAGCGCTATCTGCCTGGCCCTGCTGCAATTTAGACTGCCCTGACCTGCAATTTTGGAGGCCGGCTGAGGTGGTGACAGGCAGAGAGAGATGTTAGTGCACGCAGCGCATCATTGATTATAGATTCTGTTAACCTGTTACGTAAACAGAAAAAAAAAAGAAAATCGAGATTTAAATCGAAAATCGCCCATAGTGTTGAAAAACATCTAGATTTTATTTTTTGGCAAAATTGCCCAGCCCTAATTGGAGTGTTACATTCCAAGAGACCACCTTTAAATAGTTTGTAGAGTGGTTGTGTGAGAGTTGGAGCATGGAGGAGCCATTAACCAATATCGGTTCGAGGATAACGGAAAGAGAAGAAGAGTGTGTATGACCTGAGTTGTTTGTCCCAGTCAGCAACTCCTCCGGCCACAGAGACTGCAATGGTGACTCGCACATCCATCTAAGAGAGGAAAAATAGTGGGTAAAGGGAAGGAACAACAAATAACAGAAAACAGTAATCATAGTGAGTTCTTTAGACCCACTATATAACCATATCGCATACAGTGTGAGAAAGCGCATCGCGCTTCAGAATAGAGAATGCTTTATGAGCGGGTTTATCATTCTCCTGGACAGAAGTGTTGCTTAGCTTGTGAAGGATCTTCAAATAGAATAGAGCGACCGTCCACGGTCACTTTCAGTTTAGCCGGATATTGTAGTTGGAATCTGATGTTTTTCCCCACGAGGTGCTTGCAGACCTCAGAAAAGGCCTTTCTTTTTAGGGCTAGAGATGCGGAAAAGTCCTGGAAGATTTCTAGGCTTCGCCTTTTATCATAATTTTGAAGGATACGCTCCTTTGTCATGAAGTGGAAAGTTTAGCTATGGTTGGACGAGGATTATTCTATCGGGTCTCCGATTCCCTGCCCAAGCGATGTGCCCTTTCTATTGGTGGCATCGGGAGTTGAGTAGGTAAGTCAAGGGCCTGCATGAGATTGTGTGATAAACAGCGAAATAGATCTTCTCCTTTGACAGACTCAGGAATTCCTGAGATGCTCCTGTTATGATTTTTGAGATCTTCCAGACAGTTAAGGAGTTGTACCTGCGTGTCCTGTTGGGCGGTCGTTTGCTGTAGGGAAGAGAGGTTAACCTCACAGGCACCAATCCTGAGTTCCGCTTCGTCAAGAAGGTCGGTATTAGAGGTGATTGCATTGCTTATAGTTGAATAAAGGACTTCCAGGCATTTATCAAAGAGTGGAATGAGCAAACGAGACACCTCCTGGGCTACCACTGCAACCTGTGATTGTTCAGCTGTAAGGTGTTCTGCTGGACTCGGTGGAGGAGAGTATGAAGGTGAGGAGCCCGGAGAGTCTGTGGACGTACCTGGTTGGGTATTGGTCGTGCAGGGGTATCTATGGTTTTGTGGTTACTTTTGCCCTGTTTGTGGCTTGAGTGAGGAGTACTAGAAGAGGTAGAAGATCTTGCATTGCGCATATGCTTAAGGTTCGGTGGTGGATGAAGGTATTAGTCCATATCCAGAGAATGGAGGATGAAGAAGAAGGATTGGGAGAACACTCTATCTGTTCAAATACGGTCACATACCCATGTCACGTGCGGTTCAAGAGTGGAGATGACTGTATAATCGTATAAATACTGACGATTATGGGATAAATTAGTACAGTCGAGGATAAGAACCGTCTTCACCACAGTAATAAGTAATATGAGTAATAGATAGTTGCTTGTAAATCCACACAGCTTAGTTATATTTCAGATGGAATAATAGGTGAGGGTCAGTTCGTCGAGATAAAGACTCAGTGGGTATAAGGCTGGGTTCACACGAGCACATTAACGTCCGTAATGGACGGACGTATTTCGGCCGGAAGTCCCGGACCGAACACAGTGCAGGGAGCCGGGCTCCTAGCATCATAGTTATGTACGACGCTAGGAGTCCCTGCCTCTCTGCAGGACAACTGTCCCGTACTGTAATCATGTTTTCAGTACGGGAAAGTAGTTCCACAGAGAGGCAGGGACTCCTAGCGTCGTACATAACTACGATGCTAGGAGCCCGACTCCCTGCACTGAGTTCGGTCCGGGACTTCCGGCCGAAATACGTCCGTCCATTACGGACGTTAATGTGCTCGTGTGAACCCAGCCTAAGTCTGGTCCAGAAATGTTCAGATGAATTAGGTGTTTCAGAGGGGTATATGGAGCAGGGAGAATGGCAAACGCCGATCCCACACTACATGGTCAGAGGTAGCGTGCCGGGGTCTAATTCAACACATTTTGTGGTGTCTAGACAAGAGGGACCCTGTTATAATGCTATTTTGTGTGAGCAGATCTCATATAGGATCATCTGAGGCACACTGTTTGTTTACAAAGATGGCCGATGCTGGGTGGCGCCAAGGCTGAATGAGTGAATGAACACTCAGATCCCGGGATGATGGTAACGTTATGGAGCACAGTCCACTCACCCTGATAGTCGTGAGAAGGGTAGGCCTTAGCATCCAGGTATGGTGGAGGATGTCTGGATTACAGGCCAAGGTCGGGTTGCTGCAAAATGTAGCCCTAACGAAGGCACTTTCGGTGGGAAATTTAGTCCGGGCATTCGGCCCCACGGACCATACCTCAGCCGTCAAGATGTGAGCGAGGAGTACTTCACCGCCTCTAGGTGTTCAGAGATGGCGGATGATATCCGAGTTACAGGTCAGGAACGGGTTGCAGTAAAATGCGGTCTCTATCGGGAGTACCGCCTCCGGTTCTCACTTCCGGTGAGAAATTTAGTCCGGGGATCCGGACCGCAGACTAGGCCCCAGCCTTTTAAATGTCCGTGACCGGACAAGGATGGCCTCAAAGTGTTCCCCCAGCCAGCGGGGACATGTCAGGTTAGTCGATCTCGACTATGTCAGCAAATTGGGAGGGGATGGACTAAGATAATAAATTTCCCCGGCGGAGCTGCTCCAAAGCGCATCCTCTCTCGTTCAGATCTTTGCCCCACCCCTCATATGGCTACTAGTTTAATTATCAGTAGCTTGAAAAAGGCTCTGTGTGCCCAAAACATCACATTTTTACGATGAAATAAAATAAAGGTGTGGTTTTACTGGAATCTCTGGTGCTATAGATCCCTTTTTGAATGATAGATCTACATATGTTAAACAATAATAAACTAAAGGTGCCCATACATATTAGATTGTCAGAAAAATGTGCCGATTTCAGAGGGACCAGCCGACTATCTAATATATTTGGTGGTGAACCGACTCTCCTCCGAGGAGCCTGGCACGGCTTATTACCCTCTCTTCATTAAGTACGCATTTGTTTGGGGGGGACGGGGTGATTAGCTATCGACCGAATGAGCTTTTGGCAGCCAGCTATCTAAGGTATATGCCCGCATTTAGTGTCCTTGCTTTTTCATATGTATGTATTAATAAATCGAAAGTTGAGACAATGTCTCTGTAACGTCCATCGGGGTTATGGACCCACTGGGCCATTCCACCGTAATGGGGTAACAGCTGGTCAAACAATATGACAGTCACAGATCGGTGGTACCCGGATGGTAGTCTGGTGGCGGATTATCGGAAGCTGTCTTGTCCTGGATTATCGGTAGCTGGCTTGTGCTGGATTATTGCTAGCTGGTTTGTGCTAGATTATCGGAAACCGGCATGTGCTGGATTATTGGAAGCTGGCTTGTGCTGGATTATCGGACGCTGTTTTATGATAGATTATCGGAACCAGAACTGATCTCGGACACTGGATGCACATACTGGACTTGTCACGGACACTGGACTTGACACTGGACACTAAAGTCGTCACGGACTCTGGACTTGACACAGACACTGAAGTCACCAAGGACAATGGACTTGACACGGACACTGGACATGACACGGATACTGTAGTCGTCACAGACACTGGACTTGACACTGACGCGGATACTGAAATCAGGAACAGACTACAGAACCTTTGCAGACCAACACTAGGTCAGCGACAACATTGATCAGGCACTGAGGAAGTTGGCAGAGTTCCTTATAAAGTCAAGGATGTGCTAGGATAGGTTGGGAGCAATATTCCTGGTGTGTGTGCGGGGACAAGCGCACGTGCACCCTTTGGGCACTGAGCGGTGGAGAGAGCAGAGTGCGCCGGTGTCCTAGAACAGAAAGACGCCGGCTCAGAGGACAGGGAGGCTAGTGGCCACTGGGGTGAGTGAGACCCGCGGCCACCGGCGCTACAGTCTCTTAATTTTGATTTTACATTCCCACAATAATGGAGGGGGATTTATAAAGTTTTTTTGTATTCTTTTTAAATCCATTTTCCTGTGCAATTGCAACGGCTATAACTGCTCTAGTTACAGTCATACTAAAACACATACACATACTAAAAATGTGAGAATTGGCATAATCCGGGATAAACACAGTAGCTTGGTCACATGACTAGTTCCCCGCAATCACATCATCCCTTGTTTTGTAGAGATCCCCTTAGATAGATTTTATCCAACGGCAACAGCTCTAAACCGTGATGATACAACATGCCAACCAATGCCAGCTAACAGCAACAAATAGCGGTGTCATTGTCTTAAAGTGTAGCTAAATGTTTGACAAACTTCTGACATGTCATAGTGACATGTCAGAAGTTTGGATTCGTGGGGGTCTGAGACCCCCACCAATCGCTAGAACGAAGCAGCTGAAGTGCTCGTGTGATCGCTCAGCGGCTTCGTGTGTATTCGGCTTTTTCCGGAAAGCCGATGTATCGGAGTATGGGCTCATAGACTTTCTATTGAGTCCGTACACTGATACGTTTATTTCCGGAAAAAGCCGAACAGACACAAAGCGGCTGAGTGCTCACACGAGCGCTTCAGCTGCTTCATTCTAGCGATTGGTGGGGGTCTCAGTGCTCGGACCCCCACCAATCCAAACTTCTGACATGTCACTATGACATGTCAGAAGTTTGTCAAACGTTTAGCTACACTTTAAGCACTCAAAATCAACTATTTAGACTATTTGAAATGAATGAAAAATATTGGAAAAAGTAATAAGAAGATACTTTTTTATTTGCCTAACATACAAATGTGGTTCATCTATCTGCTAAGTCTATTTGACAGCTCTCAAATAATTTCCAGCGAAGTATGTCTACAGCTAAACATCATGTCACTTTGATAAATTGCATTAATTAACAGATCAGTCCTTTAGAATAACAATAAATGTGCAGGAGTTGACTTAATAAACTTACATAATACTGTATGTCTAAAAGTTCTTGATGAACTCAGAGAACGCAAAGAAAAATCAGTAAACATTACCAAATACTATTTACAGAAAATAAAACAAAAAATTAGCACTGATAAAAATAGGAGGATAATCAAGATCTAGTTCACATCATGTTTTAGCCCTATGTTTAGCATGCATGTTAAGAAAGCTCCCAACGTACACACTAAGCCCCCATGCATATGGCCGAGCCTGTAAACACGGTCCGTAATTACAGGCACGGCCGGCCGCGGACGGTCATTCACATTTGCGGACCTTGCTCCCATTATAAAGTTGGGAGCACGGTCCGTAAAATAAAAAAATAGGACATTTCCTATTTTTTACAGAAGGTTTCTACGGCCTGGACGCCTTTCCGTAAATATACGGGAAGGTGTCCATCGGCCATAGAAATGGGTCCGTAATTACGGACGAAATCTACGGTTGTGTGCATGGGACCTAAACGTTTTCATAGGGCTCATTAGCCGGATGGAAGCTATAACAGTGTCCTTTTGGTCTCCGTTGGGCTGATATACGTTGTTATACCTTTTTTTTGAGGATTGAATAGCGTAGTACACTAAGCTATTACATCCTGAGAGATTAACTAACATCACACGGAATAGTTTTCTTTAACATGGAAGCCTATGTGTGATGGATGCCACTGTATGGCCTCCGTCAGAGGTATACGTTGAACATATACATCGGGGAGATTCCCCAGGGCCGGAGTCCCCAAGAAGAGCTTCAGGTAGCGCATGGCCCACTGATTCCGGCCTTGGAGAAGCCCCTGATGTCACTGTTCATTTATGGACAGTGACATCAGGAGATTCCCCGGGTACAGCGCTCTGTCAGGAGTCCGGGCGTTGTGTCCCACTGTATGCCAATACAGTGGGATACATCGCTACCTTTCACCGGAGGAATACGTCGGGACTCCTACTGACGTATAACTCTAACGGAAGGAAAAAATGTGATGTGAGGCTTTTTTTATAATACTAATATGGACTGCAATATTGTTTTTGGTGTGTAGTGAAGGATACCCCCAAAAAAGAAAAATCTGCCAAAAACATCTTCATAGTGACTTCAAAAGAATATATCAGTAGGGTTCCATGAGCTAAGACCTAACTGCTTCCTAAATGGAAGAACTTATTAAAGCACCAAATATTGCTTCAAAGCTAACTAGAAATGTCTATGACTTAAAATCTTCAATAACATTTTCACAGTAACACACCATTAAGAATTGTATTGGAGATTTCCAATGACAGGTTTGAGTACTTTACAGATTCCTAACCTCTTGACATTAACAAATCTGGAAATAATTCAGCCTTTGAGGTCAATTTTGAAGTGATAACACTATTTCCCTCTCAGTCGCTTATGCAATGTATTAGATAATACGCTGCCGAATTTCCGCAGAGAAAATTCGGTCTGAAATTCCGCAGTGTTTACATTACGTGTGGACGTACCTTAAAAAGCACCTTTTCAAATGCCCTTTTAGAATGTTTACCTAACAATAGGGAACCCTAAACCCATGAACCCATTACACAGCCCTGTGTGCTAAAGGACTAAAATGTGAGAAAGCAAAAATTAGAACCCCTTGAAAAAAGCTGTGTCGGGTCTTCTAGCTGTGAGACCTCCTGTGATTAGACATCTGAGAAAAGATTGTCCAAGACAATTTTCAGTATAATGTTACATTTCTTACATTATAAAACTGAGGATACAATAAACCACAGTGTAACCTTCTGTATGGACTGCTTAGTGCTCTGTGTACCCAACAATAGATAACATGGGCTGATACTCAAATAACATTCTAACATTCTAGCTCCCTGTGTTCCTATACTGGTTACTTTATCTCTGCGTCTCACAATGTCTGGCAGAAATCAGCATATACAAATGAACTTTAAAACTATACACACAAGAACTTCTACTAATGAAAACTATTTATGTTTCATACAACTCTTTCTTGCAGGGTAGAACAAGCTTCTTGTGAAAAAAGTAAACACTCAAAGAGCCTCATTTATCAAAACCGTCTAAGAGAAAAGCGGACCTTGTTGTCCATAGCAAGGAATCACAGCGCAGCTTAGAGCGTATAAGTCAGCAGATTCTTGGGTGTAATCAGCATTAGTTTATGAAATATTGTGGACATTCAGGTAAATTATATCTTCTACATTTTCAGTATCTCCTTGTGCCATTTTTCAGTAACTTTCACTAAGTGAATGAGTATTATGTGTTGGGTTATATCTTAACCCCTTTCCGACATTTGACGTAACAGTACGTCATAGCCAGAGAGGAGAAGTATAGAGCGGGCTCACGGCTGAGCCCGCTCCATTACCAGCAGCGTCTTGGGTGTATGTTACAGCCTTTTTTCCTCCTATCAGGGCTCTATAGGAGAGTGGTAAAAGTACATGTTTATTGTACTAGCGATCAAACAATCACTTGTTCAAGTCCCCTAGTGGGACTAATAAAAAATTTAAAAAATTAGTCAAATAAAGTTTTCCGGTATATAAAAAAATTACAAGTTAAAAAAACTCCCATTTTCCCCTAATGTAATGTAAAAAATAAACATAATTGGTATCGTTACATTAATAAAAGTTTAAACAATTACAATATAACATTATTTATCCCGTACAATTAAAGGGGTTTTCCACCTTCTGACAACTGATGACCTATCCACCGGAGAGGTCATCAGTACATGATTTGTGGGGGTCCGACACCTGGGCCCCACACAGATTAGCTGTCCGGTGCCACCGTGCACTGGAGGTGCATGCCGGAGGCACTTCGCTCCGGCCACGGAATAGCGGCTCTGCTCCTATTCAAGTGAAAATGAGCAGGCCTGCAGCATGGCCGCTATGCTATGCACGGAGCCAACTGCTTCCGGGCTCTGTACATAGCATTATGTGCCATAACATCCAGTGACCGCAGGCCACTGGAGCGGCTTATTGGTGCAGGGTGATATACTGCGATGATATACTAATGATCTATCCGGTGGGTAGGTCATCAGTTGTCAGAAAGTGGACAACCCCTTTAACGCTGTAAAAGGAAAAAAAAAACGCCAGAATTGCTGTTTTTGATCACCTCATCCACCCAAAAAATTTAATAAAAAGTCTTCAAAAAGTCATATACACAAAAAACAATCCCTCACACGAATCCAAGGAAAAATAAAAAAGTTCTGAGTCTCAAAATATGGCGACGCAAAATTATTTTTATTTTAACAAATGGTTTTTAAATTGAAAAAGTGGCAAAACATCAAAAAATATATAAATATATCATCTACGCTATCGCCTAGAGAATAAAGTTAACATGTCATTTTTACAACATGGTAAACGCTGTAAAACTAAAATCCCCAAAACAATCGAGAAATTGCAATTTGTTTTCCATTTCACTCCACAAACAATAACAAACTGCAATTTGTCCCACAAAACAACAAGCCATAACAAGCTATAAAAAAAAGTTATTACTCTGGAATGCGGGGAAGAAAAAACAAACTAAAATGAAAAAAACAAAATATGACTATAGTGAGAAGGGGTTAATGAGCTTAAAGGCTGGAGCAGCAGTGAGGGCTATGACCAATCAGATTTAGCACAGTATGTCAGATGACATGATAATCTGCTTACCGAGAATCCTGAACAAGCTCGAAACTAGGGCTGGGCATTTACGACCTAAATCAAAATAACGATGAATTGAATGTATAACCTCGATTAAGATTAATAAACGATTGTTAGGCCACACCCCTTTTTGCATGTCACACTCCGTATTTTCATACCACACCATTGAATTACTATAGATCCCCTGAGCCTGCTGTATATAATATACTCCTTGACACTGCCCACCACACAGTATAATGCCCCCATAGCATCCTCACACAGTGTAATGCCCACATACAGCCCCAATAGTGCCTAATAAAAAGAATAAAATACTTACTCACCTAGCCCCGTTACAACGGTGAGTGGAGGAGATCCCTCTGCTTCTCCGGTCTGTGTGGCTCGGCGCATATTTTCAGGTTTCACTCTACTTCTGGCGTTTCAGGCATCCTATTGGTCCACGGTGATGTCAATGCCCATTTACTTCTTGTTTAGCCTCAATGCCCACGTGCCACGGCGAAACCGTCCCAATCGTGTATACACGGATGATGGGGGTTATATAAAGGGAAGATGGCTGACTGGTATATACAGGGATGATAGGGGTTATATACAGGAATAATGGGGGTTATATACAGGGATGATGGCAGGCTGATATATACAGGGATGATGGGGATCCCTGTATACAACACCCATTATCCCTGAATATTACCTTCATCATTCCTGTATATTACCCCATCATTCCTTTATATAACCCCCATCAACCCTGTATATTACCTTCATCATTCCTGTATATAACCCCATAATCCCTGTATACAGGGTTGATGGGGGTAATATACAGGGATGATGGGGGTCAAATACAGGGATGATGGGGTTATATACAGGGATGATGGGGGAAATATACAGGGATGATGGGGGTAATATACAGGGACCCCCATCATTCCTGTATATAACCCCCATAATCCATGTATATACCATTGGGGCGGACTCTGAATACATTCGTGCTGAGCCGCTCATGGCCCAGCACAGACAGGCGCGAGGCAGTGACATCATCACACCTGTCTGCGCTAAGCCGTGAACGGTCAGCATTATCCAGTGAATAGTAGGGCAGGGAACTGACGGCTCCCTGCTCTACTATAGGATTCGACTGTATCTGCGTCCTGAGGACGCAGATACAGTTGATAATAATAATTTTTTTTCCCCGATTAATTTCCCAGACCTACTTGAAACCCACATGAATATTTATCAGGAGCGAAATTGCTACGATATAAAGATAATATTCAGGACAGCTGCAGAGTAAGTTACTGGAAGGAAATAACCGTCAGATAGTGGGGAGTTTTACTAAACTGGCGCAACATGTGCCTGTCTTAAACTGAAGTATGCTGGAGTACAATCCAATTTTTTTTATTAAGAAACGCACAAGTGACATAGCTCGCACAGCCAAAGATCGCTGCGTTGTGCTGCCCACTTTGCAGAGTCATGCTGGCTGCAGGAATTAAAGTGAATGTGACCACGTTACGACCCACAGGTTTCTGCAACCGCGACCACAGTTGCAAAAAAACAAAAACAAACGTAAAGAATTAATTGCAACTGTTGTGTTGTGGTAACTTGCTGGTCGTGACGCAGCCACAACCACTTTCATCACTGCAATGCAGCCAGCGCAACACTGCGATTACACAGTGATCTTTGGCCGTGCGACATGTGTCGTGGCCATAGCCTTATTAAATCACAGGTAATTGTCCAATAAAACAAACAAACTAAATACACCAGGTAATTGTTACCTTGAGATTCGCTGTATCATCCAAGGCTTCATTATCACAGATAACACTGTAAAAAAAACAACATGCAATTCAGTAAGCACTATATATATATATATATATATATATATATATATATATATTTATAAACAATAATCCCAACCAGGAACTGTCACATATAATATGCAAAGAAAATACAATATCCTGTATTAAAAAACACAGCCAGCCACATAAACATTTTTATACTTTCAATGGATTCCTGTATTTACTTGGGTAAGATACTGTACACAGGATGGTGCGGAGACACGCAGATAGTTCTCCAGAGAGAAGGAAGGTCACTTCTAAAGTGATACTCACATGGCTGACCTGAAAATGAATGATTTACTATAGTAGTTGATCATACAGTTGAAAGTTATGTAAATGGCGCTTTTAGAAGAGATCTTATGCAGAAGATCCATTGACATGTTTATGTATGTACGGTATAGACAGCACAGGTGCACATGAATACTGTACAACTAATTGTAAGACAATAAAGCTACCAGTATAGGGGACAGTCCGCTTGTATTCTTTTGATTTTGGGGAAAATTAATCAATAGTCTCCCAAGATGCATCAATCTACAAGATGGTGAAAATGATGCAAATCACACCAAATTTGTCAAAATGTCACGCCATTTGATATATTTAGTACAACTTATGAGACTAGGCTTCTCAGATACACTTATTTTATTATTCTCATGGCTGGCATACAGAAAATGGCGCTCATGTTTAATAAATTTGACTCATTTAACAAATTCCATTAGCTATGATTCTTTTTTTTTTAATTGTCTAAAATACATAATAAATTTGGTGCACATCATGTATTTCCATTATTTTAGGTGGAGCACCATTGATATAAAATACATTGCACTGCAAGTGAGCTTTGTCCAAAGATTTCCAGACAGAAATTCATGAGCAGCACTGAAGGCACCCCATAGAGCGCTGCAGTCTCTTCATTTTAGAAATCAGTAATGTTTTTTGTTATCCTCAGCCAGACAAGCGGGAAGATGGTATGAGTGGATTTCAAATCTTATTCCTTATAAAGCATGTTATGCTAAGAGATCTAATAGATGGGAGTCCGCTGGTTAGGACTTGGGACTTGCTAGAGTTTAGAACCAAATTTACTTGACTGTGGAGAACTGCCGGCATCCATTAAAATATCTTATAGCTATTGATATTAATGTGTACTGCGTAATTCTTAATTTTCCATTCAGAAGACCCTCAGGGAAAATGAGTTATAGCTCCTCCTGTTATCAGATAGGCTAATACAATCAGGGGGTACCTGCAGTCTGAAAATAGAAGAGACCCTTTAACCCCTTTAGGACGCAGCCTGTTTTGGCTTTGTGGACACAGATGATTTTTTCAAATCTGACATGTGTCGCTTTATGTGGTAATAACTCCGGAATGCTTTTACCTATCCAAGCGATTCTGAGATTGTTTTCTCGTGACATATTGCACTTTATGATAGTGGAAAAATTTGGTCAATAAATTTAATATTTATTAGTGAAAAACACTAAAATTTAGAGAAAACTTGCAAAAATTTGCATTTTTCTAAATTTAAATGTATCTGCTTGTAAAACAGATCGTAATACCACACAAAATAGTCACTAGTTACCATTTCCCATGTGTCTACTTTATGCTGGCATCGTTTTTTGAACGTCCTTTTATTTTTCGAGGACGTTACAAGGCTTTAGCAGCAATTTCTCACATTTTCAAGAAAATTTCAAAAGGCCATTTTTACAGGTACCAGTTTAGTTGTGAAGCGGCTTTGAGGGACTTATATAATAGAATGCCCCAATAAATTACCCCATTTTAAAGACTGCACACCTCAAAGTATTCAAAACAGCATTCAGAAAGTTTCTTAACCCTTTAGGCATTTCACAGGAAATAAAGCAAAGTAGAGGGGAAATTGACAAATGTCATATTTTTTTGCCGAAATTCATTTGTAATAAAAAAAAATCTGTAAAACTGAGGGTTTTACCAGAGAAACGCAAATCAATATTTATTGCCCAGATTCTGCAGTTTTTAGGAATATCCCACATGTCGCACTAGTGTTCTAATGGACTGAAACACAAGCCCTCAAAAGCAAAGGAGCACCTCGTGGATTTTAGGGTCTGCTTTTTTTTTTTTATTATATTTTAGGCACCATATCAGGTTTAAAAAGGTCTTGTGGTGCCAAAACAGTGGAAACTCCCCAAAAGTGACCCCATTTTGGAAACTACACCCCTCAAGGAATTTATCTAGGGGTATAGTTAGCACTTTGACCCCACTGGTATTTTGCTATATTTATTGGAGTTAGTCTGTGAAAATGAAAGACTACGTTTTTCTGAAAAAACATAGAAATGTGTAATATTTACAAAGAATAAATAAGAAAATGCACCCCAACATTTGTAAAGCATCTTCTCCTGATTACGGAAATACCCCATTTGTGGTAATAAACTGATGTTTGGACCCACGGCAGCGCTCAGAAGGGAAGGAGCACCATTTGGATTTTGGAGCGCAGATTTTGCTGGATTGGTTTTATAGTGCTATGTCGTGTTTGCAACGGACCAAAACAGTGGAAACACCCCAAAAGTGACCCCATTTGGGAAACTACACCCCTCCAGGAATTTTTCTAGGGGTATAGTGAACATTTATACTACACAGGTTTTTTGCAGAATTAAGTAGAATTAGGCCGTGAAAATGAATATCAACATTTTTGTTCACTAAAATGTTGATTTTTTTCATTTTCACAAGGGATAAAGGAGAAAAAGCTGCCCTAAATTTGTAACACAATCTCTGCCGAGTATGACAATACCCCACATGTGGTAGTAATTTATTTTTTTTAATAGAAATTAATTAACCCTTTCAGGACTGATCCTTTTTTGCTTTTACATTTAAGTTTTTCACTCCCCGCCTTCCAAACACCATAACTCAATAGAGCGATGTGAGGGCTTATTTTTTGCGGGAAGGGTTGTAGTGTTTATTGACACCATTTAAAGTACTACATAATGTACTGGGATGAAATTGGAAAAAAACTGCGATTCCTCCATTGCTTTTTGGGTTTAGTTTTTACCGCTTTTACTGTGCGGTAAAAACGACAACTTAACTTTTTTCTGCGGGTCAATACGATACCAAATGTATATAGTTTTTTTACGTTTTACTACTTCTACAAAGAAAAAACTATTTGCTAAAAAAAATAATTGTTTTGTATCAACACATTCTGAGAGCCATAACTATTTTTCAAGACGTCTGCAATTCGCCCTGGCATTAGGATATCAGCTTCTGGGCCAAATCCTGACTGATGGCAACCCATTCTTGCCTAATCAGTGCTTGGAGTTTATCATAATTCCTGTGTTTTTGTTTGTCCATTCGCTTTTTAACCCGTTAGTGACCGGCCCATAGTCTTTTTACGTCGGTCACTAACGGGCCTTATTCCGATGCCATAGACTTTTTACGTCGCGGCATCGGAATAAGTAAACAGAGCAGGGAGCTGTCAAATCTCCCTGCTCTCAGCTGCCAGAGGCAGCTGAGGGTTGGGGGCGTCCCTGCTCTGCCGGTCGAGATCGATATCAGTATCAATCTCACCCGTTTAACCCCTCAGATGCGGTGCACAATAGCGTGCACCGCATCTGAGTGGTTTTGGAGAGAGGGAGGGAGCTCCCTCTCTCCCCCACCGACACCCAGCGATAAGATTGCCGAGTGTCTGTGTCTCCGATGGCAGCCGGGGGCCTAATAAAGGCCCCCAGGTCTGCCTGTTATGAATGCCTGCTAGATCATGCATCTGGCATGACCTAGCAGATGCCTGTCCATTTTAAACGGACAGGCATAATACACTGCAATACAAAAGTATTGCAGTGTATTATAATAGCGATCGCAGAATCGCATATTATAGTCCCCTAGTGGGACTAGTAAAAAAGTAAAAAAAAAGTTTAATAAAGTTAATTTAAAAAAAAATTTGAAAAAAAATGAAAAACCCAGCTTTTCCCCTTACAAATTGCTTTACTATTAAAAAAACAAAATAAAGTTAAAAAGTTACACATATTTGGTATCGCCGCGTCCGTAATGACCCCGACTATAAATCTATTACATTATTTAACCCGCACGGTGAACGCAGTAAAAATTTAATAAAAAACTATGGAAAAATTGCTGTTTTCTGTAAATCCTGACTTTAAAAAAATGTGATAAAAAGTGATCAAAAAGTCGCATCTACTCCAAAATGGTGCCAATAAAAACTACAAGTCTTCCCGCAAAAAAAAGCCCTCATACAACCGCATCGGCGAAAAAATAAAAACGTTACGGCTCTTCAAATATGGAGACGCAAAAAACAAATAATTTTGAAAAAAAAAAGCGTTTTTACTGTGTGAAAGTAGTAAAACATACAAAAACTATACAAATTTGGTATCGTTGCAATCGTAACAACCCGCTGAATAAAGTTATTGTGTTATTTATATCACATGGTAAACGGCATAGATTTAAGACGCGAAAAAGAGTGGCGAAATTTCAGGTTTTTTTCTATTTCCCCCCAAATAAAAGTTAATAAAAGTTAATCAATAAATAATATGTCCCCCAAAATGGTGCTATTAAAAAATACAACTTGTCCCGCAAAAAACAAGACCTTATACAGCTATGTCGACGCAAAAATAAAAAAGTTATAGCTCTTGGAATGAGACGATGGAAAAACTAAAAAAATTGCTCGGTCATTAAGGTTTAAAATAGGCTGGTCATTAAGGGGTTAAGGACTGACCACAGGTCAGGTTCTCAATGGGATTGAGATCTGGGGAGTTTCCTGGCCATGGACCCAAAATTTCAATGTTTTATTCACCGAGCCACTTAGTTATCACTTTTGCCTTGTGACATGGTGCGCCATCATGCTGGAAAAAGCATGGTTTATCACTAAATTGCTCCTGGATCGTTGGGAGAAGTTGCTCTTGGATGATGTTTAGATACCTTTCTTTATTCATGTAAGTGTTCTTAGGCAAAATTGTGAGTGAGTCCACTCCCTTGGATGAAAAGCAGCCCCCCACATGAATGGTCTCAGGATGTTTTACTGTTGGCACGAGAAAGGACTCATGGTAGCGCTCACCTTTTCTTCTCTGGACAATCATTCTTCCAGATGTCCCAAACAGTCTGAAGGGGTCTTCATCAGAGAAAATAACTTTACCCCAGTCCTCTGCAGTCCTATCCCTCTACTTCCTGCAGAATGTCAGTATGTCCTTGATGTTTTACTTGGAGAGAAGTTTGCTTCTTTGCTGCCCTTCTTGACACCAGGCCAGCCACCAAAAGCCTTCGTCTCACTGTGCGTGCAGGTGCACTGACACCTGCCTGCTGCCATTCCTGAGCAAGATCTGCACTGGTGTTGAACCGATCCCATAGCGGAATCCTCTTTAGGAGACGGTCCTGGCACTTGCTGGACTTTCTTGAGCCTTGAAGCCTTCTTTACAGCAATTGAACCTCTCTCCTTGAAGTTTTGATGATCCGATAAATGGTTGACTTAGGGGCAATCTTACAAGTATCAATGTCCTGTCCTGTAAAGCCCTTTTGATGCAAAGAAATGATGACTGCACGTGTTTCCTTGGAGGTAACTATGGTTAACAGAAGAAGACAATGATTTCAAGCACCGTCCCCCTTTTAAAGAAACCAGTCTGATCTTATAATTCAATCAGCATGACAGAGTGATATCAGCTGCTAGTCCTCATTAACCCTTTCTCCTGAACTAACCAGAAGTTCACTGAAATTATGTTAGCAGGTAATTTTGTGGCAGGGCTGAAATGCAGTGGAAATGTTTTTTTTTTGTGATTAATATAATTTTAATGGCAAGGAATGACTTTGCAATTAATTTCAATTCATCTGATCACTCTTCAATCTTCAATCTAGAGTTAATGCAAACTGCCATCATAAAAACTGAAGCAGCAAACTTTGTGAAAACCAAAATTTGCGTCAGTCTCAAAACTTTTGGCGAGGACTGTATATATATATATATATATATATGATAGAGATGGGAGAGGAGGATTCTCCTCTTCCCTATCTGTGCTGTGTATAGGATACATGATAGCCGTTAGGCCCCACCCAGAAGCGCAGAGAAAACTGAGGATTAGAGATAGAGCCCGCAGAGGGGAAAACTGCTAAAAAATACAGAATACAAGTCATATAATGGCCAAAAATAGCGTTATTTCTCATGATATTTTGGCCAGGACTGTATACCTCCAATGATGAGAGTCGCATCTCTTAGGGTATGTTCACACGGCCAAATTTCAGACGTATACGAGGCGTATTTTGCCTCGTTTTACATCTGGAAATACGTCTGAAATACGTCGGCAAACATCTGCCCATTCATTTGAATGGGTTTGCCGACGTACTGTGCAGACGACCTGTTATTTACGCGTCGTCGTTTGACAGCTGTCAAACGACGACGCGTAAAAATACAGCCTCGTCAAAAGAAGTGCAGGACACTTCTTTGGACGTTTTTGGAGCTGTTTTCTCATAGACTCCGATGAAAACAGCTCCAAAAACGGACGTAAAAAACGCTGCGAAAACGGCGTGAAAACGCCGCGAAAAATGCGAGTTGGTAAAAAAACGTCTGAAAAGCAGGGTCTGTTTTCCCTTGAAAACAGCTCTGGATTTTCAGACGTTTTTGTTGACTACGTGTGAACATACCCTAACCAGACATTTAAAACTGATGGATACTTCTAAATATAGAATGGCTCGACCCCCCTGATTGGAGGAGAGTTAGGGCCTGTTCACATCTGCGTTGGAGGCTCTGTTGGGGGCCTCTGTCACAGATTTAGCCCAAAAAAACGTAATCAATAGCGCAGCATGCTGCACGATTGTTTCCAGTAAAACCATGGGCTCCCTGACGTAACCTATTAAAGTCAATGAGTTCTGTCCGGCGTTGATGTTGTCCATTGTACAACAGAAGCAACGCTTCAGTATTTTCGTTGTTCTGCCCTCTGATGGAGAATAACAGAAACACCAATGCCAGGTGGGAACATAGCCTTACAGACTGACAGGGTCCTCCTTTAGAAGCGCCACCAGCAGCTTGGCAGATCCAGACAACTTTGATGGGATCTGCCAACAGTCTAACGTCTATGGGCCATCATAAGCGTTAGATTCTCCTCAGTTCCGATCCAAAGTTGGCTGGATCTGCCAACAAATATCTCATGTCTATGGCCAGCTTTACAGTATCCCTAGACTTCCGTTTGAAGGGCTGTACAGCAAAGCTCTGCAATCGCTACTCTGACACAGTCTTAAAAAGTATATTTTCCGCATTACTTCTGCCCTCCAATGCCCACCCAAATATCGTTCTTTTATTGGTTTTTTTTAATCATGCTTCCCCTCAAAATTTTGCCTCTTCTTCTCGCTTCTTTGTTTACATGCCACTCTTCCGGTCTGTGTTTGTTTCTGGTCCGCTCCTAGCATCTTAGTATTCAGCATCACATGACTGGAGGACCAAGCGGGAAAACAATAGGTTTTTGGAAATTAAAGTTTTTTAAAATATTACTTATTTTGCCTTGGATAGTAGTAGAGATATGGTTTCTTTCCTCGAACAACCCCTTTAACGACCGGAGTATAGCCTTTTTTACGTCTGCCTTTCTGGGTAGTTAGTGCGGGGTGCTGCTGAAGCCCGGGCCGTTGCTAACAGACTCGGGCTTCAGAGCAACGAACGGAGCCCACTAGCAGTGTTCTCCAATCATATTTAATCCCTCAGATGCGGCGCTCAATAGCGAGCGCCGCATCTGCGTGGTTTTAGAGGGAGGGAGCTCCCTCTTTCACCCCACTGTTACCCCGCGTGCATCGCGGGGTGCTGATGGTTTCTATGGCAGCCTGAGGGCCTAACAAAGGCCCCCAGGTCTGCCTTTAGCGATGACCTAACAAGTGCCTTTCAGTGACATGCAATAATACATTGCAATACAGAAGTATTGCAGTGTATTATAATCGCGATCAAAAGATCGCACAGTAAAGTCCCCCAGTGGGAGGGAAAAAACAGTAAAAAATTAGTAAAATAAAGTTTGAAATAAATAAATGTTCCAAGTAAAAAAAAAAAAACCCACCCTTTCCCCTTACAAAATACTTTATTATGAAAAAAAGTTAAAAGATACTCATATTTGGTATCGCAGCATCCGTAACGAACCCAACTATAAAACGATTACATTATTTAACCCGCACGGTGAAAGCCGTAAAAAATAGAATAAAAAATACCAGAATTGCTGTTTTCTGTTTTACCGCTCGCAGGAGAAAACCGCCTCCGCCTCCCATTGAAATCAATGGGAGGCATTTTCGGCTGGTTTTTGGCGAGTTCTGCGGCACGGTTTCCGCATCAAAAAACTCTGTGTGAACATACTCTAAAAGAAGGCCTGATAATAGTAAGTGAACGGGTGCTGTTTTACCGACTGAAAGCCGAGATATCATATTGGCCACTCCACGATTTCTGTATCGTAAAAGTGGCGTGGTGCGGCCCGTGTGATCCCGCTCAGCCAAGACAGATGTGCTGATTAGCATAAAAGAGATGGTCCCAAACAGCCTCCCTGACATAAATATGGGGGGTTGTTAAGTCTCCAAGACAGATTCTCTCTCATATGGAAGCATGAGCCTCCAGTAAAGATGGCGCTGATTCATTAGCTGGAGCTTTACCCCTCATCCAACATAGAGCTGGACATGTATAAAGACTGGTACAAAGACAAAATATAGCTGTTGTCTATAGCAACCAATCACATCCCTTCTTTCATTTTTTAGTATGCCTTAGACAAATATTAAATGGAGTCTGATTCTGGTTGCTATTAGCAACAGCTCTAGTTCTCCTTTGACTGGTTTTTGACTGACTCCCGCAGCAGATCCTAATTTCTACATGGTTTGTTTTCAAGGGACGATGTTTTAATGTTCAGTACATAAGTATACCCCGGAGCCCTCTGTTGCCCCGGCCGTTATATGCTATGCCAGTAACGGACCTGTCAGCTGCCGGTTGTGTTGGCGCTCCCTGCTCGGGAGCTGTGGACGCTACTTTTCCTTTACAGGCTCCGGCTCCCATGGTGCTCTGGTGTTTGGTGACTACTTCTGATGGTTGCTACTTTTGGACATAGACGGCTGCGTGACTCCCGCCCGTTTCTGTGCACCGCCGGCAACTGATGGTCTTGTAGTGTGTCAGCAGGGGGCGCTGTCACATAACGTCTCAGTGTCACGCTGGGCCCGCTGACCTCTGCTGCTGAGGTGATGTATGACTCCTGCTCTGAGCGTAACCGCGGATAAAACTGGGTGTGTGCCCACTGTTATGGGGGCTCTATTACTGGAACTGTTGTTGTTACTGGCACCTTTATGCGCTACAGTGGGGTTTGCTCTGTTATGGGGATATGTGTTGCTGTTATGGGAGCACTGTGACTGCCATTGTTATGGGGCTCTAATAGATAACTGGTAATGTAGTAGTGGGCATTGTGTCTGGCTCTGTTATTTGCTAACTGGCTCTGCTATGTGGGCACTATTATTGGAGCTCTGTGGTTGGCACCATTGTGACGGTCCCTGTAAAACATCTGTAATATTTAGCTTTTGTTTCATCTTTGTCATCAATAGATATCTCATGGGTTACAGCGTAAAATGGGGACAAAAGAAAGACGACTGAAGTGCTAGAAAGTCACGCAATGCCAATGTGCTGTGTCCGGGTCCTCTCCACATCTTACCCTTAGGCCTTACCCGTGTTCTACGTCCGTGATGCGCGCGTGATGTCGCACGGACCTATGTTATTCAATGGGGCCGTTCAGACAGTCCGTGATTTTCATGCAGCGTATGTTCGCTGCGTAAAACTCACGGCATGTCCTATACTTGGCCGTTTTTCGCGCATCACGCAACCATTGAAATCAATGGGTGCTTCAAAATCGCGCACGGTACATGGAAGCAATTCCGAGTGTCGCGCGTGATTCACGCAACAGTAGATAAAGAAATGAAGGAAAAATAAAAGCACTTCCTTCATTTCTTTTTCTAAAGAGCAAAATCGCGTGTCATAAGGATGGCATATGTGTGAAAATCACGCAGCACATACAGATGACACACAGAACTGTAACGCGCTCAAAATGCTGCGTTTTTTGCGTGCGCAAAACGCACACGCTCGTGTGAATCCGGCCTTAGTAGAACAGCTTTAAACTCGTGTGTGTGTGTGTGTGTGTGTGTATATATATATATATATAACAAAAAGTAAAGAAGCAGCACCGTTTTTCAAATCCGTAGAGCCCGGTTGCAATATTCCCGTTCGGACACGTGACCAGTGTCCCTAGAAACGTAATCAAATCCTCCAAAATACGAGACAGCGCTCCTTAGTTAGTGGAAAAAGTGGGTTTATTCACCACATACGACGTTTCCGCCCTACTCCATGGGGCCTTTCTCAAGTATAAGGGTATGTTCACACGCAGTGTTTTCCGATGTAATTCGGGCGTACTACGCCTCGAATTACGCCTGAAAAAACGGTTCCATTACGCCTACAAACATCTGCCCAGTGCTCGATGTTCTGTTCCCACGAGCCTTAATTTTACGCGTCGCTGTTAAAATACGGCGCGTAAAATGACGGCTCGTCAAAAGAAATGCAGGACACTTTTTGTCACGTTTTTGGAGGCGTTTTTCATTGACTCCATTGAAAAACAGCTCCAAAAACGGCCGTAAAATACGCCGCGAAAAACGCGAGTTGCTACAAAAACGTCTGAAAATCAGGAGCTGTTTTCGCCTGAAAACAGCTCCGTATTTTCAGACGTTTTTAGTCACTGCGTGTGAACATACCCGAACAATTCAGTGAGCAGTGCACATGTAAATACACAGATTATAATGATCCATAATCAAGTAGATAGTCAGCAAAAAATTTCATATAGCTTTTGGTGTCAATATTTAACCCCTTAATGACCGCCTAAACGTGTTTTCAAGGCGGCCATTAAAGGGTACTTGTGCCAGGGCGCCAACTTTTCACGGCAGCACTTTGGCATAAGATAGCGCCCCCGGGAGGCACTTAAACTCTGTGTACTCAGCTATGGAGGTAGCTGAGGCCTTGGAGCACAGACCGAGGACCGTTTTATCCGGTCCCCAGTCACGTGATCGCTGTTATTCACCGAACAACGGCGATCGCTGTAAAAACAGCGGCAGTTCTCCCTACTCTCACAGAATATATTCTGTGAGAGAAGAGTGAAATGGTCAAGATAAGGGCCTTCACCCCCTATTAGACCCCCGGTCACCTGATCATCAAAATGGCGTGAATGACTGTCAAGTCACAATGACAGTTAGAACACATTACACTACGTACAGTGAAGGAAATAAGTATCTGATCCCTTGCTGATTTTGTAAGTTTTCCCACTGTCAAAGACATGAACAGTCTAGAATTTTTAGGCTAGGTTAATTTTACCAGTGAGTGATAGATTATATATAAAAAAAAACAGAAAATCACATAGTCAAAATTATATATATTTATTTGCATTGTGCACAGAGAAATAAATATTTGATCCCCTACCAACCATTAAGAGTTCAGCCTCCTCCAGACCAGTTACACGCTCCAAATCAACTTGGTGCCTGAATTAAAGACAGCTGTCTTACATGGTCACCTGTATAAAAGCACCAGCATCAGGGGCCTGTTTTTTTCTACCAAAGGCAAGTCGCGGCAGTTGCCGGACCCCCCTTTCAATTAAGTTTGGCCGGGCCCCCTACAGTAGTACCCCTAATACCCCCCTGATGGCGGCCCTGATTCTGAGAGTGATTGGGAGAATGTGCTGTGTTCAGATGAGACTAAAATTGAGCGATTTGGCATTAACTCAACTCGCCGTGTTTGGAGGAAGAGAAATGCTGCCTATGACCCAAAGAACTCCGTCCCCACTGTCAAGCATGGAGGTGGAAACATTATGTTTTGGGGGTGTTTCTCTGCTAAGGGCACAGGACTACTTCACCGCATCAATGGGAGAATGGATGGAGCCATGTACCGTCAAATCCTGAGTGACAACCTCCTTCCCTCCACCAGGACATTAAAAATGGCTCGTGGCTAGGTCTTCCAGCACGACAATGACCCAAAACATACAGCCAAGGCAACAAAGGAGTGGCTCAAAAAGAAGCTCATGAAGGTCATGGAGTAGCCTAGCTAGTCTCCAGACCTTAATCCCATCGAAAACTTATGGAGGGAGCTGAAGATCCGAGTTGCCAAGCGACAGCCTCGAAATATTAATGATTTACAGATGATCTGCAAAGAGGAGTGGGCCAAAATTCCATCTAACGTGTGCAAACCTCATCATCAACTACAAAAAGCGTCTGACTGCTGTGCTTGCCAACAAGGGTTTTGCCACCAAGTATTAAGTCTTGTTTGCCAAAGGGATCAAATACTTATTTCTCTGTGCACAATGCAAATAAATATATATAATTTTGACAATGTGATTTTCTGTTTTTTTTTTTTTATATAATCTATCTCTCACTGGTAAAATTAACCTAGCCTAAAAATTCTAGACTGTTCATGTCTTTGACAGTGGGCAAACTTACAAAATCAGCAAGGGATCAAATACTTATTTCCTTCACTGTAGGTAGTGTAATGTGTTCTAGCAACGATCAGCGCTGCAAGTCTAAATGTCCCCTAGTGGGACAAGTAAAAAAAAGTTAATTATTTTTTTTTTTAAAAAGTGTAAAAGTTATAAGTTACATAAACAAAAATGCTTTTTTTCATATAAGTATTTTATTATAGGGAAAAAAGGAACACGTTAAAAAAAGTACACATATTTGGTATCGCCGCGTTTGTAACAACCCCAACTATAAAACGATAATATTATTTTTCCCGCACGATGAACACCGCAAAAAAAATAAGTAAAAAAACAATGTTAGGCCGGATTCACATGAGCGTGCGTTTTGCGCGCGCAAAAGATACTTAACAGCTCCGTGTTTCATCACCATAGGATGCGCGGCTGCGTGATTTTCGCGTGCCCGCCATCATTATGACACTCTGTTTTTATGTTTGTAAACAGAAAAGCACGTGGTGCTTTTCTGTTTTCATTCATAGTTTTTACTGCTGTTGCGAGAATCACGCCCGTCAGACGGAAGTGCTTCCGTGCGCTGAGCGTGATTTTCACGCACCCATTGCCTTCAATGGGTGCGTGATGCGCGAAAAACGGCCAAAGAACGGACATGTCGTGAGTTTTACGCAGCGGACACACGCTGCGTGAAAATCACTGACCGTCTGAACGGCCCCATAGACTAAGGGCAGATTTACACGAACGCGATGTACGTCCGTGCCACCCGCGTGTTTTTCACGCGGGTCGCACGGACCTATGCAAGTCTATGGGGCAGTGCAGACTGTCCGTGATTTTTGCGCAACGTGAGTCCGCTGCGTAAAACTCACGACAGGTCCTACGTTTTTTGCGCATCACGCACCCATTGAAGTCAATGGGTGTGTGAAAATCACGCGCACCACACGGAAGCACTTCCGTGGGACGCGCGTTATTCGCACAACAGCAGTCAAAAGTATGAATGAAAACAGAAACGCACCACCTGCTTTTCTGTTTACAAACATCCAAACGGAGTGTCATAATGACGGCGGCTGTGCGAAAATCACGCAGCCGCGCATGCTATGTGATGACTCACGGAGCTGTTAAGTGCCTTTTGCGTGCGCAAAAACGCACATGCTCGTGTAAATCCCCCCTAACATAGGTCCGTGCGGCGCGCGTGAAAATAACGCACGTAGCACGGACGTATTACACGTTCGTCTGAATAAGCCCTTAGAATCACTATTTTTTGGTCACCACCCCTCTCAAAATATACAATAAAAAGTGATCAAAAAGTCGGATGTACGCCAAAATGGTACCAATACAAACTACATCCCGTCCCGCAACAAAAACAAGCCCTTACACAGCTTTTTTGACTGAAAAAATAAAATAGTTACAGCTCTCAGAATAAACTAATAGTTTTATAAATAAGTGATTTTATTGCGCAAACGCTGCAAAACATAAAAAAAACTATATACATATGGTATCGCCGTAATCGTATGGACCCGCAGAATAAAGTAAAATGTGATTTATAGCCCAGGGTGAACACCGTAAAAAAAATAATAATAAAAACGATTGTCAGAATTGATGGTTTGTGGTCACCTTGCTTGCCAAAAAATTTAATAAAAAGTGATCAAAAAAATTGCACATACCCCAAAATGGTACCAATGAAAACCACAGATTGACCCGCAACAAATAAGCCCTCACACGGCTCCGGTGAAGAAAAAATAAAGAAGTTCTGGCTCTCAGAATATGGAGATGCAAAATGTGCAGCATGTTCCAAAAGCGGATAAGATTGGGCAAAATTTATCAGTTCGACACCGGCCTCACATCTGCGGATTATTATTTATTTACCCCATTATTATACCTCTAATTCTACCCTGATGTACCCCGCACAGATTATATATACCCTCACATTATAAACTGAAATACCAGTAAAACCCCAAACAACTACCAAGCAAAATCTGCGCTCCAAAATTAAAATTTTCACTCTGCACCATCCGCTGCGCATTAACCCCTTCGCGCACCACGACTTAATAGCATGTCGTGGTGTGGGGGGTGATGTATGGAGTGGGCTCACGCGCTGAGCCGGCACCATACGCTGCGGGTGTCAGCTGTGTATTACAGCTAACACCCGGGACTAACGGACAGGAACAGCGAGCGCGCTGTTACAGGAGCCAGTAAAAATGACAATATACTGCCATACATTAGTATTGCAGTGTATTGTACCAGAGATCTAATGATTGCTGGTTCAAGTCTGCTAGGGGGACTAATAAAATGTGTAAAAAGAAAAGTTAATTATTATTAGTGAAAAAAAAATCATAAATATTTAAAGTAAAAGAAAAAACCTTTTCACATTTTTTCTCTAAAGTAATGTAAAAAAAGACACAAAATTGGTATCGCTGTGTCTGTAAAAGGCCAAACTATTACAATATACCATTATTTAACTCGCACGGTGAACGCCGTGAAAAATAAAGAAGTTAAAACTGCAAAATCGCTGTTTTTTGGTCACCTTGGCTCTACCAAAATTTTTTATAAAAAGTGCTCAAAAAGTTGTATGTACCAAAAAATGGTAGCAATAAAAATTACAGCTCGTTCCGCAAAAAATAAGCCCTCACACCACTTTATGGACGGACAAATAAAAAAGTTACGGCTCTTGGAAAGCGGGGAGGGAAAAAAGCAAAAGCAAAAATGGATCAGTCCGGAAAGGGTTCATTACTTTCCAATGAAAAAACATTGTATTGCCGTACTCGGGAGAAATTAGATTTCAAATGTTGGGCGAATTTTTCCTCCTTTATCCTTTGTGAATTTGAAAAAAGGCAACATTTTCGTGGAAATAATGTTGATATTCATTTTCACAGCCTAAGGCCTGATTTACACGAGCGTGTGCGTTTTGCGCACGATAAAAAACGCAGCGTTTTGCGTGCGCAAAAGGCACTTGACAGCTCCGTGTGGCATCAGTGTATGATGCGCGGCTGCGTGATTTTCGCGCAGCCGCCATCATAGAGATGAGGCTAGTCGACGTCAGTCACTGTCCAGGGTGCTGAAAGAGTTAACTGATCGGCAGTAACTCTTTCAGCACCCTCGACAGTGAATTCCGATCACCATATCGAGTAACCTGTTTAAAAAAAAAGAGGTTCGTACTTACCGAGAACTTCCCGGCCGTTGCCTTGGTGACGCGTCCTTGGTGACGCGCCACTCTTGACATCTGGCCCCACCTCCCTGGATGACGCGGCAGTCCATGTGACCGCTGCAGCCTGTGCTTGGCTTGTGATTGGCTGCAGCTGTCACTTGGACTGAATTGTCATCCCGGGAGGTCAGACTGGAGGAAGAAGCCGGGAGTTATCAGTAAGTCAGAACTTTTTTATTTTTTTACACGTTCACGTATATTGGGATCGGAAGTCACTGTCCAGGGTGCTGAACCAGTTTAACTCTTTCAGCACCCTGGACAGTGACTGTCTCCTGCCGGGTTCGGTCAAAACGAGTTCGGCCGAACCCGGTGAAGTTCGGTTCGCTCATCTCTAAGACACTCCGTTCGGATGTTTGTAAACAGAAAAGCACGTGGTGCTTTTCTGTTTACATTCAGTTTGACAGCTCTTGCGCGAATCACGCAGTTCGCACGGAAGTGCTTCCGTGCGACCTTCGTGGTTTTCACACACCCATTGACTTCAATGGGTGCATGATGCGCGAAAAACGCAGAATTTTAGAACATGTCGTGAGTTTTTTTCAGCGCACTCACGCTGAGCAAAACTCACGGACTGTCTGCATGCCCCCATAGACTTGTATAGGTCCGTGCGACCCGCGTGAAAAGCACGCGAGTCGCACGGACGTATATCACGTTCGTGTAAATGAGGCCTAATTCTAATAAATTCTGCAAAAGACCTGTGGGGTCTAAATGCTCACTATGCCCCTAGATCGATTCCTTAAGTGGTGTAGTTTCCCAAATGGGGTCACTTTTTCCACTCAGGGGCTTTGCAAATTCTACATGGCACCCGTAAACCATTTCAGCTCAATTTGAGCTCCAAACGCCAAATAGCGCTCCTTCCCTTCTAAGCCCCTCTGTGGGTCCAAACAGCAGTTTATTACCACATATGGTGTATTTACGTAATCGGGAGAAAGTGTTTTACAAATGTTGAGGTGCTTTTTCTCCTTTATTCCTTGTAAAACTTAAAAATGTCTACATTTTTTCAGAAAAAAAGTAGATTTTTACCTTTACAGACTAATTCCAATGAATTCAGTAAAACAACTGTGGAGTCAAAATGCTAACTTTACCCCTAGAAAAATTCCTTGAGGGGTGTTGTTTCCAAAATGGGGTCACTTTTGGGGGGTTTCCACTGTTTTGGTCGGTCCCAGTGCATTTCAAACGTGAGACGGCACTGAAAACTGTCACAAAGCGGGTTAGTGGACCCACTAGGCTGTACCGCCATAGCGGGGAGGCAGCTGGCCAAACAACAGGAAACCCCAGCAATACAATGTCCCGCACAAGGATACCTGGATAGTCCAGACGGTGGCCGCAGCTCTGGCATTGATGGAGACGGTTGCAGCAGAGAACGCCAAACGTGGCGGATAACACAGTTGCCGCTGTTGCGCCAGACGTGGCGGATTCCTCCGGACGTGGCAGATGACACAGGACGTGGCGGATTCCTCCGGGCGTGGCAGATGACACAGGACGTGGCGGATTCCTCCGGACGTGGCAGATGACACAGGACGTGGCGGATTCCTCCGGACGTGGCAGACTTGATACTAAAGGCACAGCACGGGAAACAGGAACAGGGAACAAGGCACGGGTAACAACTGGGACGGGAAACACTAAGGGACCATTTGCAAGACAGACTGGGAAAACTAACAACGCTCAGGCAAGGATCAGAAGGCCTGGGGCCTTCTTATAGACCAGGAAATCGTGGCAGTTGATGATGATGACGATCTCACTAAGGGACCATTCGCAAGACAGACTGGGAAAACTAACAACGCTCAGGCAAGGATCAGAAGGCCTGGGGCCTTCTTATAGACCAGGAAATCGTGGCAGTTGATGATGATGACGATCTCCTTGGTGCGCGCGCTGGCCCTTTAAGGCCGGGCACGAGCGTGCGTGCGCACCCTACTGGACACAGCAGACCGGAGCGGAAGTGAGCGCTGGTGTCTCCTAGGAAGGAGATGGGGACCAGCGCTCACGGATCCATGGCCGCGGGCGTCGGGAGGTGAGTAAACCCGATGGCCCGCGGCCATAGACGCTACAAAAACTATTCCAGCAAAATCAGAAATCCAAAATCCAAATGATGCTCCTTCTCTTCTGAGCCCTGCTGTGGGTCCAAACAGCCATTTATTACCACATATAGGGTATTGCTTTAATCGGGAGAAATTGCTTTACATGTGTTGGTGTGTTTTTTCTCCTTTATTCCTTGTTAAAAAAAAAAATACGTTTTTTCAGAAAAAAGTAGATTTTCATCTTCACAAACTAATTTAAATAAATTCAGCAAAAAAACTGTGGGTTCAAAATGCTAACTATACCCCTAGATAAATTCCATGAGGTGTGTAGTTTCCAAAATGGAGTCACTTTTGGGGGGGTCTTTACTGATTTGGCACCACAAGACCTCTTCAAACCGGACATGGTGCCTAAAATATATTCTAAAAAAAGGAGGCCCCAAAAAACTAGGTTCTCCTTTGCTTCTGAGGCCTGCTTAGGACACTAGGGCCACATGTGGGATATTTCTAAAAACTGCAGAATCTGGGTAGTAAATATTGAGTTGCATTTCTCGGGTAAAACCTTCTGTGGTACAGAAAAAAATGTATTACAAATGAATTTTGGCAAAAAAATATGAAATTTGTACATTTCACCTCTACTTTGCTTTAATTCCTGTGAAACGCCTAAAGGGTTAAAACACTTTCTAATATATAAGGCCCTTAAAGCGACTTCTGAACTGGTTCCTGAAAAAAATAGCCTTTTAACATTTTCTTGAAAGTATGAGAAATTGCTGCTAAAGTTCTAAGCCTTGTAACGTCCTAGAAAAATAAAAGATGTTCAAAAAACGATGCAAACATAAAGTAGACATATGGGAAATGGTAACTAGTGACTGTTTTGTGTGGTATTACTATCTGTTTTACAAGCAGATACATTTAAATTTAGAACAATGCACATTTTTGAACATTTTCTCCAAATCTTTGTGTTTTTTTACAAATAGATATTGAATTTATCGACCACATTTTTTCACTAACATAAAGTACAATATGTCACGAGAAAACAGTCTCAGAATCACTTGGATAGGTAAAAGCATTCCCAAGTTATTACCACATAAGGTGACACATGTCAGATTTGAAAAATCTGCTTCATCCTGAAGGCCAAATAGGCTCAGTCCTGAAGGGGTTAACAATCACAAGTAAACGAGTGCATTAGATGTATATACAGACATTGTATTCTTTTAACCCCTTCCCTACATTTGACATATGGGTACACCATGGAAAGCCATGAGTTACCCGCAATTTGCCGTATCCATACTCCAAATGAAGAAGAGGTTACAGGGTAAAAAATAAAAGTTACAAAGTAAAGATGGCTGTTGTTCATAACAGCAGGCCATCTTTACACGGGGGCCAGGGGGTGGCTCACCCGCCCCGCAAAGGGTGATCGCTGCAATTGGCCGGTCAATTCAGACCGGCCAATTGCGGCCGTTTGCGTCTTTCTTAAAGGGAATGTGTTGCCAGAAAAACATGTTTGTTTTTTTTTAATTAAACATTTAGTGTGTAGGTGATTAAACATTGTTCAAATTTTTTTTATTTTTTTCACGAGTCAGGAAATATTATAAATTAGATTCTAATTTATAATATTTCCCATTGCTGGTCACTAGATGGAGCTATTCCCAAAATTGCAGCATTGCAAAATTGGGTAAAAAGCCCTCGCTCTAGTGAGCTCTCAGCATCCCCCCCTCCTTTATCCTGGCTAGTGCCGGGATAAACGAGGGGTTTGAACGGTCTAACCTCCTACACTGTGTGTCGCCATTTTTTGAGCTAACACACAGTGTAGTAGGTTTACATACAGTAGTAAACGTACACAAACACGAACATACATAGAAATCTCTTACCTGCTCCTGCCGCCGCGGCTCCCTCCGGCCCGTCCGCTCCGTCTGCTGCCGCTGGTCCAAGTGCACAAGTCCGGAAGCTGCGACCGGAAGTAGTAATCTTACTGTCCAGCCGCGACTTCCGGTCCACAGGAAAATGGCGCCGGACGGCGCGCATTTCAAATTGGACTGTGTGGGAGCGGCGCATGCGCAGTTCCCACACAGACGGCGTACACAGAAGTGGATGGGACGGGACCCGTTCGCAGTCCCTATGGGACTGTGGCTGCCGTATTCCATGTCTGTATGTGTCGTTAATCGACACATACAGAAATGGAACAAAAAATGGCAGCCCCCATAGGGAAGAAAAAGTGTAAAAATAAGAAAAAGTAAAACACAAACACACATAAATATAAACGCTTTTAATAAAGCACTAACACCTTTAACATATTAAAAAAAAAATTGTAATGACACTGTTCCTTTAAATCACTGTGCCACAGGGCACAGTGATATGGTGGTGATTGGTGCTGCCTAGGACAGCACCAATCCATGCCATGTAGTGATTACGAGGTGGCGGTGATGCCAACCCCCTGATCGATACGATTCGTCAGACCAATCGCAGCTATGGTGGGTGTTTGAAACACCCTCCACCAGCTCTGCCCACCTTATTCCGGTTAGGAACGGTGAGCAGAGCTGGTGTGACCATCTGTGAGCAATACTTACCGATTCTGAGTCCTGTTCTGCGATCCTGCTGTGACGTCTTCATCCGACTGTTTCCTGATTCAGAGTGAACAGTCATCATCATCATCTGTGCTGCTGCTGATTTTCTAGCACTTGTTTTTTTCCCTAAACTTCTTATACCTGTACCCTCCCCCTCTTTCCCTTTTTACGTCCTGCGACCGCTGAGTGTGGATCAGTGACCGCCATCACTGACCGCCAATTTTTGGCAGAGAACTTATTTTTGTATTTTTGCACCTCCCTGTGTGCGCCCTGCAGTCACTGAGTGCTGATCAGTGACCGCCATCACTGATCAGCATCCGTGGTAGTTTTTTTTTTTCATCTTTTTCTACCCGCACCAATTCACTGTGTGCTTCCTGTGGCCGCTCAGCGCTGATCAGTGACTGTCATCACTGATCGGCATCTGTGCTCAATTATTGGCGCAGGTTTTTTATTTTTCGGCCTTTTTTATTACTTCACCTTTTTTTTTGCGTGCGCCCTGTGGCCACTGAGTGCTAAGTCTAATAATCAGCCTCAGTGGTAATTTGCTTACGCAGCTTTTTTTTTTTGGTCTTTTTTTTTTTTTATAAAACTGAAAAAAAAGAGTAGCGGACGTTTACTAATGTCCGTTTTGTAAAAAAAATATATAGCAGAACTTAAAGCTATATATTTTTTATACAGTTTGAGTAAATTTACAGCTTCTAGTTAGCGTCCATTTAGTGACGGACATTCAATTTTTTTTAACTGAAGTTCGGTCACTAAATTTTTGGTAGCGTAGCAACAGTTTTAGTATAAATTTACAGCTTATAGTTAGCGTCCGTTTAGTGACCGACATTCTGGTTTTTTTAACTGAAGTTTGCTCACTACATTTTTGATAGCGTAGTGACACAGTTGTAGGTCAATTTTTTTTACAGTTCTATATTGAACATTCAATCAATTTCTTTCTCCTACATTTTTTCCTATAGATTTCATATACACGTGTAAAAGCACAACGTACACAACCACCTCTATAAAAATAAATTGAGTGTCACACGTGTTGAAGCACTACATACCCCCCTAATAAAAATGTCCCAATCATCGCAAAGGGTCTATTCAGCCGAAGAGGCATAGGCCATCCTGGCCTCTGACACTGAATCGGCCAGCGAGGGAGAAGAGGAAATTACCCCATTCCTCTTGACCTCCTCATCATCATCCTTATCCATTGATGAGGAACCCCCGCAAAGACGCCCCAGGACATCAACTGAGGCAAACCCCCAAATGAGTGATACCATGTGGAACCCACCCCCTGATAATTATGAGCCTCACATTCCGGATTTCACAGGGAGCTCAGGAATTCGGTTTGAGATTGTAGGCCGACTATTTCAAGCTCTTTTTCTCTGAGGATTTTGTTAATTTAATGGTGGCCCAGACAAATTTATACGCCCAACAATTTTTAGCCCAAAACCCACGTAATCACTTGCTAGGTGGAAACCCCATAGAGGCAGCGGAGATGATGAGATTTTGGGGCCTGGTCCTACATATGGGCTTAGTAAAAAAGCCATAGGTTAGGCAATACTGGAGTGTGGACATTTTATACAACACCCCATTATACCGCATGGCAATGACCCGGACACGTTTTGAAATAATTCAAACATTTTTGCGTTATACCGATAATGCACAGTGTCCGCCCCGTGATGACCCCACATACGACCGCCTATTCAAAATCAGGCCAACGATTGATTATTTCTGCACCAAATTTCAGGAAGTGTACACCCCCGAAAAGAACATGGCAATAGACGAGTCCCTTGTACATTTTAAGGGGAGACTAAAATTCTGCCAATACCTGCCAAGCAAGAGGGCGAGGTATGGAATTAAAATGTACAAGCTGTGCGAGAGCAGCTCAGGGTACACCTACAGGTTTTGGGTTTATGAAGGGAAGGACACCAGGATAGAACCTCCAGAATGCCCTCCTGTCCTGGGAGTTGGTGGAAAAATAGTGTGGGATTTGGTGCACCCACTGCTGGACCAGTTTTACCCCCTTTACGTAGATAACTTCAATACCAGCATCCCACTATTTACATTCCTCTCCACCAGAAGTACTGTAGCATGCGGCACCGTGGGCAAAAATCGTAGAGGCCTCTCTAAAAATCTGATTGGGCAACCCCTAAGAAAAGAAAGCAGGGCACTACACAGCGATAACTTGTTGCTGGTCAAGTATAAGGACAAGAGGGACGTCCTTATGTTGACCACAATACAGGGCAGCGGCAGCACCCCAGTCCCTGTCCGAGGTAGCACTACAATGACCCCCAAGCATCCTCGGCTACAATAAGTAGCTACAATAAGTACATGGGAGATGTTGATCTCTCTGATCAAGTACTGAAGCCGTACAGTGTCATGCGTAAAGCAAAGGTGTGGTACAAAAAGCTGGCCGTGCACATGGTACAGATGCCATTGTATAACTCTTAGGTGCTATACTGATGTGCAGGACGGACAGGGACTTTCCTTCAGCTTCAAGAGGCGGTTATCAAGGCCCTTGTATTTGGGAACCAGGAAGGAGGGCCCCAGTATTTCTAGAAGCGATGGTCCACGTATTGTACCAGGGCAACACTTTCCTGGCGAAATCTCCATCACTGGTAAAAAGGGAAGGAGCCAAAAAAGATGTAAAGTGTGTTACAAAAGGGGGAAAAGACGAGACACAACTTATCATTGTGAAACCTGCCCCGACAAACCTGGCCTGTGCATAAAGGAGTGCTTCAAAGTTTATCACACATCCATGGATTTTTAATTAATTTTTTTTTTCAAATGCTCACTATACCCCTGGATAAATTCCTTGAGGGTGTAGTTTCCCAAATGGAGTTACTCTTGGGGGGTTTTCACTGTTTTGGCCACTCAGGGGATTTGCAAATGTGACATGGCCTCCGCAAACCATTCCAGTTAAATTTGAACTCCAAATGGTTCTCTTTCCCTTCTGAGCTCTGCCGTGTGTCCAAACAACCGTTTATGACCACATGTGGGGTATTGTTTTACTCTACAAATGTGGTGGTGCTTTTTCTCCTTTAGTCCTTGTGGGAAGGAAAAAAAATGAGCTAAATAGATGTTTTATTGGGAAAAATATCGTAGTTCCAATAATTTCTGCAAAAAACCTATGGGGTCAAAATGCTCACTATACCCCTAGATAATTTCCTCAAGGAGTGTAGTTTCCAAAATGGGGTCACTTGTGGGGGGTTTTCACTCTTTTGGCACCGCAAGAGCCATTCAAACCTGACATGGTGCCTAAAATATATTCTAATAAAAACAAGGCCCCAAAATCCTCTAGGTGCTCCTTTGCTTGTGAGGCCGGTGCTTCAGTCTATAAGCACACTAGGGCCACATGTGGAATATTTCCTAAAACTGCAGAATCTGGGCAATAAATATTGAGTTGCATTTCTCTGGTAAAACTTTCTGTATTACAAAAAAATGGATTAAATATGAATTTCTGCAAAAAAAAAACTACATTTGTAAATTTCACCTAATTTGCTTTAATCGCTGTGAAACGTTTAAAGGGTTAAGAAACTTTCCAAATGCTGTTTTGAATACTTTCAGGGGTGCAGTTTGTAAAATGGGGTGACTTATTTGGGGTTTCTAATATATAAGGCCCTCAAAGCCACTTCACAACTGAACTGGCCCCTGTAAATATAGCCTTTTGAAAATTTTCTTAAAAATGTATACACTCACAAACTTTACACGTTATGTCAGTCCTCGGCATCTCTTATTCTTTAAAGAGCATGCGCAGACTTGAAAGTTCCGCGCATGTCTGTTACACCTCCACTGTGTAACTGAGTCGTGACCCGCACGTCCATTGTTTTAGGTTCATCAGGCGCATGCTGAACCGAGCACTTCTACGGCCATACGAACCAGGCTAATAGTATTAAACATCTGTGGGATTTTAACCCTTTATTATTATTGTTGATAGTATTACTACGGAAAATAATGAACAAGATCATAGTCTACCCACAATAGGGATGACACAACGTGAAGGTTTATATTTTATTGTATTCTAAGTATGTAAACGTGTGCATATATGTATGTTTTATATGTACACCGGGGGTTTAGAAAACTAATCCTACCTATCATGGTAGTCTCCAACGAGGAGGCATTCTGCCTAAGTCAAACAGTCAGAAATAACCGACTGTCTAAAGGAAAAACTCGTATAAGGGTATGTTCACACGAGGGCGTCCGTTACGGCTGAAATTACGGGGATGTTTCAGCCTGAAAACATCCCCGTAATTTCAGCCGTACCGGCATGTGCAGGCGCTTGAACGCCGCGTCCATTACGGCCGTAATTAGCGCTGCTATTCATTGGAGTCAATGAATAACGGCTCCAATTACGGCCAAAGAAGTGATAGGTCACTTCTTTGACGCGGGCGTCTATTTACGCGCCGTCATTTGACAGCGGCGCGTAAATATACGCCTCGTGTGAATAGACAAACGTCTGCCCATTGCTTTCAATGGGCAGATGTTTGTCAGCGCTATTGAGGCGCTATTTTCAGACGTAATTCGGGGCAAAAACGCCCGAATTACGTCCGTAAATAGGCCGTGTGAACATACCCTTAGGGGCACATTAGCTCCAGCACTTACAGTACACAACTAATTACAAACTTATTTTGATCAGTTTAATTTCAGAGTTGTCTCACGTAATCAAATACATGCCTATACCAATAGCCAATATCCGACTCCGGTACACATATGGAGAAAAATGTATCACTTAACCCCTTAGTGACCAGCCCATTTTAGGCCTTAATGACCAAGCTATTTTATTCGTTTTTCTATAGTCGCATTCAAAGAGCTATAACGTTTTTATTTTTTCGTCTACATAGCTGTATGAGGACTTGTTTTTTGCGGGATTAGTTGTGCTTTTTAATAGCACCATTTTTGGGTACATATAATTTTTATATTAATTTTTATTAACCTTTTTGGGGGGGATTATAAAAAAAAACTGAAATTCCGCCATTGTTCTATGCGTTTTTAAATTGACGCCGTTCACTATGCGACGTAAATAACATGTTACCTTTATTCTATGGGTCGGTACGATTACGGCGGTACCACATATGTGGAGGTTTTTTTATGTTTTACGACTTTTGCACAATAAAAACACTTTTGAACTAAAATTATTTGTTTTTGCATCGTCGCTTTCCAAGAGCCGTAATTTTTTTATTTTTCCATCAATGTAGTGATTTTTTGGGCTTGTTTTCTGCGGGACAAGACGTAGTTTTGAATGGTACTGTTTTGGGGTACATGGGACTTATTGATTCATTTTTATTATGACTTTTTCGGGGGGCAATGGAAAAAAATTGCAATTTCGCCATAGTTTTTTGCGTTTTTTTTTTACGGTGTTCACTTTGCGGTTTAAATTACATATTAACTTTATTAATGGAGTCATTACGGTCGCGGCGATACCACATATGTGTACTTTTTTTTTTTTTTTACACTTTTACTAAATAAAACCACTTTTTATGGAAAAAAATGGTTTTATTTATTTTTTTACTGTACTTTTTATTAATAATCTTTCACTTTGATGACTTATTTTATTAGTCCCACTAGGGGACTTTACTGTGCGATGTTCCGATCGCTGCTATAATGCTCTGGTATACTTCGTATATCAGAGCATTATTGCCTGTCAATGTAAATCTGACAGGCAATCTGTTAGGACGTGCCTCCGGCGCGTCCTAACAGGCATATGTCCAGGGCAGACCTGGGGGCTTTTATCAGTCCCCCGGCTGCCATGACACCCCATTGGAGACCCGCGATTGCATTCGCGGGCCACCGATGGGTGACAGAGGGAGCGCACTCCCTCTGTAAACAAAGTTAAATGCTGCGGTCGCTATTGACGGCGGCATTTAACGGGTTAAACGGCCGCGATCGAAGTAAACTTCGATCGCGGGCGTTGGAGCAGGAGCTCAGCTGTCATCAGACAGCAGAGCCCCGGCTCCTGCCTGCACGGGAGACCCGTGCAGGACTTAGACTAGGCTGACGTGAAAAGGCGTCAGCCTAGCCTAAAGCCCATTAGTGAATAACGTAAAAAGGCGTATTAGTGGTCACTAAGGGGTTAATATATTAATTTATATGCAGTAATAATTTGTATACAATAATAATTACTGAGGGGATCCGTGTCAGGTGAGTCTTCAAATCTTGAGAATTAAAGGGATCCTGTCATCAACATCTTACCTGTTTAAACTAGCCTGACCCCTCAATGGCCGCAGTTGTCCAGAGTTCGTTCCTGTTCTCTTCTTTCCTGAAGTCCTCCTCTGTCTGTAAATATAGTCGTTTAAACTTTTCCCACCTTTTATGGTAATTATTTTTCCCTCTGAGACGGAGCTTCTTAACCACGCCCACTGCCACCACCTGTCCAGCCCTGACTGGCTAAGGAGTTATCAATCAAAAAGAAGGAGGTGGAGTCCACTCTGAGATGCTGGAGGAATGAAAACCTGACTCTTTTCAGATGAAGATTTGACTCTTTTCTGCTCATTTGCATACGGTGTGGGACCACTGAAAAACGGAATACTAAAGCTACAGAGCTTACTTAGAACATATTTATAGCTTAGATGACAATGATTTTTCACCCACTTTCACCAGGTATTGCTGGCTTTATAGCTAAAATGCTGGTGACAGGTTCCCTTTAAATATGTAAAAGAAGGAACTAGAGTTAGAATTACTCAAAAACTAATAAAAGATTCTTCAACAATGTTTCACAAAATTATTTAGGGGATGTGCACATGATGTTTAATCCATCCCAACACAAACATGATGAGGAACCCCTCGGTGTGAGGTTAACCATCCCTTATCCAATCCCCTTCAACTTAAAGAGGCTCTGTCACCACATTATAAGTGCCCTATATTGTACGTGATGTGATCGGCTGTAATGTCCGTGGCTGCGGGCTGTCAGTTACAACCTCCCCCTGACAGCCGCAGCCACGAGTCGGCAAGCGCTGGCCCCAGCCTCCTCAGGAGTAGCCAGCGCTCGCGTCCACTCACCTCAGACGGATTCCGTAGGGTGCGCGCGCATGCTCGTCCCCGCACTTAAAGGGGCAGCGAGCGCACCGGACATCGGGGATGAACTTTGACCCGTGAGTACCCTGGACTATAAGAGGGGTCCAGCCCCCTAGTTCTATGCCTGAGCGTTCTTGTGTTCCCTAGTTTGTCTATGTGATGACCTCCTAGTGTGTTTCCTGTTCCAGTCCCTGCCCCTGTACCTATACCTGTTTCCAGTTCCTGTTCCTAGCAATCCATACATTCCGACCCACGTGTTTCTTTGCCACTTCCTGATCGCTATGATGGAGAAGCAAGTACCTGTCGTGGTTTTCTTAATCAATGCCAGATCCATTTCAGCCTGTATGCTAGGACATTTTCGTCTGATGGTGCCAGGGTCGCTTTCATCATTTCTCTCCTCACCGGCAAGGCACTTGCATGGGCAAACCCTATCTGGGAGAGACAACTACCAGAGACCCGTGACTTCCCTGTCTTCCTCCGGACTTTTCGCATGGTGTTTGAGGAGCCTGGACGGGTCTCATCTGCAGCGACCTCTTTGATTAACCTGCGCCAAAGAGACACCTCCGTGAGTGAGGCGCGAGAGCTGTTGTGGAACAATGAGGCTCTGGTGGCTGCATTCTGGCATGGACTACCAGAGTTAAAGACAAACTTGCCGCCCGGGATCTGCCGTCTACCCTGAATGACCTCATCCTTCTGTCTGCCCGGATTGATATACGGATCCGTGAACGCCTCCAAGAGGTTCAACGGGAGGGAGCCCTTCCTAGTCTGGCCCCTACTTTGCAGCAACCCCTGCTGTCCTCCGATGTCGATCCTCCTATGAAGTCGGTAGTAACGGACCAGTTTAAGCTAATTTCATCCGCAGAGATCTGGTGGACCTTCTGCAATTACCCACCACCCCTCTGGAGAGCCCCTTGACAGTTGCCTCAGTGAATGGACTTCCTCTGCCAGACCCAGTTATAGCTGTGACCAAGCCGCTGAGGCTCCAAGTGGGGAGCCCTTCACTTCGAACTTCTGTCGTTCTATGTCGTGCCCAAAGCTGTTAACCCTGTGTTGCTGGGCCTGCCTTGGCTCCGACTGCATGCCCCAGTTCTGGACTGGAATTCTGGAGAGGTTCTCCAGTGGGGCCCTGAGTGTCAAGGTCGTTGCCTGGTGCGCATTCGTTCGGCTCAGCCTTCGCTGCCTCGGTCATTGGCAGGATTGCCGGTTCATTATGCTGCCTTTTCGGACATCTTCAGCAAGAGGGAGGCGGAGACATTGCCCCCACATCGGGCGTATGACTGCCCTATTGAACTGATTCCTGGTGCATCCCTTCCCCGTGGTAGGGTATATCCTCTCTCCTTGCCAGAGACTCTGTCCATGTCCTCCTATGTGAAGAGAAGCCTGAGCAAGTGTATCATATAAATCTAATAAAACCATGGAAAGACAGACACTCTCTTGCTGCAGGAACTTTGTCTCAACCTGAGCATGTAGGCTCAAAGAAGCCATTGCTGCCAGAGGTAACCGTACCGGACACCCTGGCGAATACCCAAAAGGTACAGGTTCAAAGTTTCCTAATTAGAAATAAAGATTTTTTTTTCTGAGATCCCAGGTCGCACCAGTCTAATTAAATATGACATCATTACTGAACCAGCTAAAAAGGTTAAAGAGGCTCTGTCACCAGATTTTGCAACCCCTATCTGCTATTGCAGCAGATAGGCGCTGCAATGTAGATTACAGTAACGTTTTTATTTTTAAAAAACGAGCATTTTTGGCCAAGTTATGACCATTTTTGTATTTATGCAAATGAGGCTTGCAAAAGTCCAAGTGGGCGTGTTTAAAGTAAAAGTCCAAGTGGGCGTGTATTATGTGCGTACATCGGGGCGTTTTTACTACTTTTACTAGCTGGGCGTTCTGACGAGAAGTATCATCCACTTCTCTTTAAGTTGAGACCTTACAGAATACCAGAGGCAAGGAGAGTGGTTATTACAGAGGAGGTAAGGAAAATGTTGGACCTTGGAGTAATTGAGGAATCCCATAGTCAATGGTCTAACCCAATAGTTCTCATTCCAAAACTAGATGGCAGTTGGAGGTTTTGCAATGAGTTCCGTAAACTCAATTCTGTTTCTAAATTTGATGCTTACCCGATGCCGCGGGTTGACGAGCTCATTGATAGACTAGGAAGTGCACGATATATAAAAATCCTAGACTTAAAGAGACTCTGTCACCACATTATAAGTGCCCTATCTTCTACATAAGGAGATTGGCGCTGTAATGTAGGTGACAGTAATGCTTTTTATTTTAATAAACAATCTTTTTTCACAACGTTAGGAGCGATTTTAGTTTATGCTAATGAGCTTTCTTAATGCCCAAGTGAGCGTACTTCGGTTTTTTAAATAAAAAGCATTACTGTCACCTACATTACAGCGCCCATCTCCTTATGTAGGAGGTAGGGCACTTATAATGTGGTGACAGAGTCTCTTTAACTAAAGGGTACTGGCAAATACCTCTTTCTGAAGATGCTAAGGAAAAAACAGCTTTTGTCACGCCTGATGGGTTGTTTCATTATGTGGTCCTGCCCTTTGGTTTACATGGTGCACCAGAAACTTTTTAGAGAATTATGGATAAAATTTTAAGACCCCACATGCGGTATGCCGCAGCATACTTTGATGACATCATCATCCAAAGTCCAGATTGGGAATCCCATTTAACTAGAGTACAGGCAGTTGTTGATTCCCTTGCCGAGGTGGGATTTACTGCCAATCCAAAAAAATGTACAATTCGATTGGAGGAAGCAAAGTATATGGGGTATACAATTGGCCGTGGTTTGGTGAAGCCCCAAGTAAATAAGATTGAAGCCATCCAAGGTTGGCCTCACCCTGTAAACAAGAAGCAAATTCGTGCTCTCCTGGGGATCACAGGCTACTATAGAAGATTTATACCAAACTTTGCTTCACTGGCAGCCCCTTTGACAGACCTGACTAAAGGGAAAGACTCTGTAAGGGTCAAGTGGACACCAGAGGCTGAACAATCATTTCAGGCTCTTAAAAACATTTTGTGTGCTCAGCCGGTATTGATTACCCCAGATTTTAACCCCTTAATGACCGGGCCATTTTGCACGTTAATGACCAAGGATTATTTTTTGTTTTTTCACGGTCGCATTACAAGAGTCGGAACTTTTTTTTTATTCCGTCGACATAGCCGTATAAGGGCTTGTTTTTTGCGGGACGAGTTGTATTTTGTAATTGTACCATTTTTAGATGCTTATAATATATTGATTAACTTTTATTAACTTTATTTTAGGAGAGTATTGAAAATAAGCAGCTATTTCAGCATTGATTTTCACGTTATAAATTTATGCCGTTTACTATGCAGCGTAAATAACATGTTCACTTTATTCTATGGGTCGGCACGATTACGGGGATACCAAATATGTAAAGGTTTTATATGTTTTCCTACGTTTGCACAATAAAAAGCCTTTTAGAAAAAAATTACTTGTTTTTGCATCGCCGCATTCCAAGAGCCGTAACGTTTTTATTTTTCTGTCAATGTGGCCGTATGTGGGCTTGATTTTTGCGGGCCAATGTGTAGTTTTCATTAGTACTATTTTGGGGTACATAGGACTTATAGATTCATTTTTATTTACTTTTTTATGGGGGGAATGGGAGAAAAGAGCGAATTTTGCCGTTGTTTTTTGCGGTTTTTTGGACGCCGTTCATCCGGCAGTTTAATGTGTTCATTTTATTGTTCAAGTTGTTACGATCGCGGGGATACCATATATGTGTATGTGTGATTTGTTTTGACACTTTTACTAAATAAAACCACTTTTTGGGCAAAAAGTTTTATTTGATTTTCACTGTAATAATTTTTTTTTTTTTCACCAACTTTATTTAACTGATTGACATTTTTTTTTTTTTTTAGTCCCACCAGGGGACTTCACTATGCGATCTCTTGATCGCATATATAATGCTTTGGTATACTTAGTATACCAATGCATTATTGCCTGTCAGTGTAAAACTGACAGGCAACCTGTTAGGTCATGCCTCCGACATCGCCTAACAGGCAGATGCTGAAGGCAGACCTGGGGGTCTTTGTTAGACCCCCGCTGCCATGGAAACCCGACGGCGACCCGCGATTTTTGCGGGGGCGCCGATGGGGTGACAGAGGGAGCTCCCTCCCTCTGTCAAACACATTAGATGCCGCTGTCACTATTGACAGCAGCATTTAATGGGTTAAACTGCCGGAATCGGAGCGCGCTTCGATTCCAGCAGTTGCAGCAGGAGCCAGGCTGTGTAAAACAGCCGTGCTCCTGTCGCTGATCGCGTGGGTACAGTCAGTACCCGTGCCATCACAGGACGGATATACCCGTCCTCCTGCGCGAACTAGCAGCTGCTGAGGACGGATATATCCGTCCTTCGGCGTTAAGAGGTTAAAAGAGAATTTATTCTACAAACGGATGCATCTGATGTGGGTCTGAGGGCTGCACTGTCACAGGTACGAAATGGGGAAGAACATCCCATACTATATCTGAGTAGGAAGCTGAACGACCATGAGAAAAAATATGCTATTTTTGAGAAAGAGTCCCTTGCTATTAAATGGGCACTGGAGGCACTCCGCTATTACCTTCTTGGTCATAACTTTGAATTAGTCACAGATCATGCCCCCCTTAAGTGGATGTGTGAAATCAAAGAGAAAAATAGGAGGGTCACAAGATGGTTCTTGGCCTTATAATAATATAGATTTACTGTAAAACACAGACCAGGGACTCAAATGGGAAATGCAGATGCATTGCCCCGAGTTTATTGCTGTGTGACCAGATGTGTTGCAGCCACTAGTCTGAAACAGGCGGGGGGGGGGGGGAGGGAATGTGACAGACCATGTGGAGAGGTTGTGGATGGGGTCTATATTTCCCCAAGATTTCTGTCTTCTGCTATCTGAAAACAACCAGGGACTAAATTCAGCAGAGAATGTGGTTCTCCCTCTGCAATAGGTTTTATCTAAAACCTGGAAAAGGGCCTCGTTGTTGGAGTGGGGAGAGATGGGTGGGTCCCCACTCCATCCACACAGTCCTGGTCTTGGGCGGTCTAGCTATTAGTCAGGTGTGATAGCCCTTTAACCCCTTCCCGCCATTTCACGTACAGTTACGTGATTGGAGATGGTCTTCTCCCGCATCTCCACGTAACTGTACGTGAAACAGATGGAGCTGGCTCAGGAGCTGAGCCAGCGACATCACCGCCGGGTGACAGCTGTATGTTACAGCTGGCACCCTGAGGTATCGGCCAGGACCGGAGCTAGCCTCCGATCCGACCGATTTAGCCCCTCACATGCTGCGTTCAATGGAGATCGCAGCATGTGAGGAGTTTATAGCCATCGGCACCCCAGCAACGTGATCGCTGGGTTGCCGGTGGCTGCAAAGGCGATCGGAGGGCTAATACTTACCTCCCGGTCCGCCAGTAACGGAATCCTCCTATGCCCCGTCGTCGGCGGGGCCCAGGAGGCTTCCGGTACCATCGGCAAGATGGCGCCGGCTCAGCTTCCGGTTCAGAAGCATAGCCAGCGTCATCAGCAATGGGTGTCCGCTGTATGTTACAGCGGACATCCCGATCTATCGGCAAGAACCGGAGCTAGCTCCGATTCCTGACATTAACCCCTTCGATGCAGCGATCCATTGTGATCGCTGCATCCTAGAGGTTTGTAGCAAATCGGCAGCCTTGCCATGCGATGGCAAGGCTGGCGACTGCTACTATGGCAACAGGAGCCCTAACAATGGCTTCCTATCTGCCATTAAATTGGCTCTGTCACCAGATTTTGCAACCCCTATCTGCTATTGCAGCAGATAGGCGCTGCAATGTAGATTACAGTAACGTTTTTAATTTTAAAAAACGAGCATTTTTGGCCAAGATATGGCCATTTTTGTATTTATGCAAATGAGGCTTGCAAAAGTACAACTGGGCGTGTTGAAAAGTAAAAGTACAACTGGGCGTGTATTATGTGCGTACATCGGGGCGTTTTTACTTCTTTTACTAGCTGGGCGTTCTGACGAGAAGTATCATCCACTTCTCTTCAGAACGCCCAGCTTCTGGCAGATTACGCTGTGACGTCACTTCCCCAGGTCCTGCATCGTGTCAGACGAGCGAGGACACATCGGCACCAGAGGCTACAGTTGATTCTGCAGCAGCATCAGCGTTTGCAGGTAAGTAGCTACATCGACTTACCTGCAAACGCCGATGCTGCTGCAGAATCATCTGTAGCCTCTGGTGCCGATGTGTCCTCGCTCGTCTGACACGATGCAGGACCTGGGGAAGTGACGTCACAGCGTGATCTGCCAGAAGCTGGGCGTTCTGAAGAGAAGTGGATGATACTTCTCGTCAGAACGGCCAGCTAGTAAAAGAAGTAAAAACGCCCCGATGTACGCACATAATGCACGCCCAGTTGTACTTTTACTTTTCAACACGCCCAGTTGTACTTTTGCAAGCCTCATTTGCATAAATACAAAAATGGTCATAACTTGGCCAAAAATGCTCGTTTTTTAAAAATAAAAATGTTACTGTAATCTACATTGCAGCGCCTATCTGCTGCAATAGCAGATAGGGGTTGCAAAATCTGGTGACAGAGCCTCTTTAAGTAAGCCGATTAGGCCCCGCCCGGAGGCGGAGCCTGATCGGCTTGCTGTCAGTGAACAACTGACAGTTCTAATACATTGCACTACATAGGTAGTGCAATGTATTAGAACATCAAACAAACTGTTGGACCTTCAAGTCCCCTAGTGGGACTAAAGAAAAGTGTAAAAAAAAGTTTTAAAAAAGTAAAAATAAAAGTTGTAAAAAATACAATAAAAGTTTCAAATAATAACACAAAACACAATCGCCCTTTTTCCCTTATCAAGTCATTTATTATTGAAAAAAATAATAAAGCCATACATATTTGGTATCGCTGCGACCGTAACGACATTGGCTATAAAAATATTATGTTATTTATTCCGCACAGTGAACGCCGTAACAAAAATAACTAAAAAATACTGACATAATCGCTATTTTTTGGTCACTTTGTCTTCCAAAAATTGAAATAAAAAATGATCAAAAAGTCGCATGTACCTAAAAATGGTACCTATAAAAACTATAACTCGTCTCGCTAAAAACAAGCCCTCATACAGTTCCGTCGATGAAAAATTTAAAACCGTTATGGCTCTCACAACTTGGCGACAGAAAAAATCCATTCTCTTTAAAAAAGTTATTTTATTGTGCAAAAAGTTGTAAAACATAAAAAAGTGCTATAAATTAGGTATTACCGGAATCGGACTGACCCGCAGAATAAAGCTAACATGTAATTTATAATGCGTGGTGAACGCTGTATAAAAAGAACTAAAAAAATATGCCAGAATTGCTGTTTTTTGGTCACCTTGCCTCCCAAAAAAAAAAGGATAACAAGTGATCAAAAAGTCGCATGCACCCCAAAATGGTACCAATAAAAACTACAGCTCGTCCCACAAAAAAAAACAGCCCTCATACCACTACGTTTGTGAAAAAATAAAATTAGTCAAGGCACCAATAAGCTAGGAAATAAAAATATGCAGTTGTGCCGGTCCGAGGGGAACGTTTCTTCTGTTTCAAGTAGCGAATTATCAAGGCCCCTAAAATTAGGGAACCAGGAAGGGGAGGACCCAAACATATCTGCTGGAAGTGAGGGCGCCCGTATTATACCAGGACAACACTTCTCAGCAAAATTCCCCAAACTGCAAAGGTGCGGAGTGTGGACCAAAAGGGGAATAACTAAAGACCATTTATTAGTGCGACACCGGCCTGTGCAGAAAGGATTGTGTCACAGCATAACACACATCTATTAATAATTTACTGTTTTTTTTTACCCCACTATACCACCTGACTATGCCCCTTATATACTCCGCTTGCTTACATGTACCCCCACATAATAAACGGATACACCAGTAAGACTCAAAACAAAGCTACTACAAGCAAAATCCACGCTCCAAAAGCCAAATGGCGCTACCTCCCTTCTGAACAATACAGTGTGCCCAAACAGCAGTTTACTTCCACATATATGGCATCGCCATACCCGGTAGAACCCTTTTAACAATTTTTGGGGTGTGTGTCTCCAGTGGCACAAGCTGGGTGCCACATATTGGCATATCTATTGAAAAACCATTTTCACTCTGCAACATCGAGTGCACACCAATTTCTGCCAATCACCTGTGGGGTTAATATGCTCACTACACCTTGAGGGGTGTAGTTTCCAAAATGGGGTCACTTCCGGGGGGTTTCCACTGTTTTGGTCCCACAGGGACTTTGCAAATGCAACATAGCGACCAGAAACCAATCCAGCAAAATCTGTACTCCAAAAGCCAAATGGCGCTCTTTCCCTTCTAAGCCCTGCCGTGTGTCCAAACAGCCGTTTATGACCACATGCGTGTTATTGTTTTACTCGAGAGAAATTGCTTTACAAAAGTAGTGGTGCATTTTCTCCTTTAGTCCTTGTGGAAATTAGCTCCTTCCCTTCTGAGCCCTACTCTGCCCAAACAGCAGTTTATGACCACATATGTGGTATTGCCGTACACAGGAGAAGTTGCTTTACAAGTGTTGGGGTGCTTTTTTTCATTTATTTGTTCAGAATATGAAACATTTTCAGCTAAAACTACGTCTTATTGAAGAAAAAGGATTTTTTTTATTTTCACTCCCCAATTCTAATAAAATCTATGAAACACCTGTGGGGTCAAAATGCTCACTACACCCCTAGATGAATTCCTCAAGGGGTGTAGTTTCGTGAATTGAGTCACTTTTGGGGAGTTTCCACTGTACTAGTACCTTAGGAGCTTTGCAAAAGTGACATTGTGTCAAGAAACCAATCCAGCAAAATCTGTGCTCCAAAAGCCAAATGGCGCACCTTCTCTTCTGATCCTTGCCGTATGCCCAAACAGAAGTTTATGACCACAAATGGGGTATTGCCGTACTCCAGAGAAGTTGCTTTACAAATGTTGTGGTTCTTTTATTCCTTTATTTGTTGAGAAAATGAAAAATTTTGAGCTAAAGCTACGTCTTATTGGAAAAAAATGATTTTTTTTTTATCTTCACTGCCCAATTCTAATAAAATCAATGAAACCCCTGTGGGTTCAAAATGCTCACTACTCCCCTAGATGGATTCTTCAAGGGGTGTAGTTTCCTAAATGGAGTCACTTTTTTGGTGTTTTCACTGTTTTGGTCCCTTAGGGGCTTTGCAAATGCGACGTGGTCTCCGCAAACCATTCCTGCTAAATTTCAGCTCCAAAAGCCAAATGGCGCTCTTTCCCTTCTAAGCCCTGCCGTGTGTCTAAACAGCCGTTTATGACCACATGTGTGGTATTGTTTTACTTGGGAGAAATTGCTTTACAAAAGTAATGGTGCATTTTCTCCTTTTAGTCCTTGTGGAAATTAGAAAAAATTAGCTAAACCTACATTTTCTTTGAAAGAATGTCGATTTTCATTTTCATGGCCTACTTCCAATAATTTCTGCAAAAACCCTGCGGGGTCAAAATGCTCACTATACCCCTAGATAATTCCCTCAAGGGGTATAGTTTCCAAAATGGGGTCACTTTTGGGGGATTTCCACTGTTTTGGTGCCGCAAGAGCCTTTCAGACCCGACATGGAGCCTAAAATATTTTCTAATAAAAAGGAGGCCCCAAAATCCTCTAGGTGCTCCTTTGTTTCTGAGGCCGGTGCTTCAGTCAATAAGTGCACTAGGGCCACATGTGGGGTATTTCTAAAAACTCCTGAATCTGGGCAATAAATTTTGAAAAATAAAAGGATGTTCAAAAAACGATGACAATCTAAAGTAGACATATGGGTGATGTTAATTAGCAACAATTTTGTGTGGTATTACTATCTGTCTTACAAGCAGATACATATAAATTTTGAAAAATGCGAATTTTTGCCAATTTTTCGCTACATTTTGGTGTTTTTCACAATTAAATACTTAATGTATCGAGCAAATTTTGCCAGTAACATAAAGTCCAATGTGTCACGAGAAAACAATCTCAGAATCGCTTGGATAGGTAAAAGCATTCCGAAGTTATTACCACATAAAGTGAAACATGTCAGATTTGAAAAAAATCGACTGGGTCCTGAAGACCAAAACAGGCTGTGTCTTGAAGGGGTTAAAAAGGCTGAAGTTCAGTCACACTCTCTCTCAGCCTGGGGAGAAGAGCTTGTGAGAGCAAACAGACTGCATTCATAACAGGTTGTATGGTCTGCATGGTTTATGGTGCCAGGCATTAGGCCTGCACTGTGTTAGTTAGGATACCTGACTGTATAGTTAGTGCCGGACAGGCATAAAGTTCTTTTTGTTTGTTTTCTTTTTATTCATGTACAACCTGTAAATAAAACTGGCTGAGGCCAGTAGTACCACATCTTTGCTGTGCGGACTGAAATTTAGTGGCGTGTTTGATACAGAGTGCCCGTCTAGCCCAGGAGACGACTGTCCCGCTACCTAATTTCCTTACAGCATCGTGTCGATGTGATTTGTTCAAATCTCATCCACTTTGCTAATACTCTAATGCACTGCAGATTATACGCAATGAAATACGTTGCGAAAAATCTGCAGTATTCACGCTACGTGTGAACCCAGCCTCGGTGTCCACTCCAAAAGACCAATCAAAAACAACTATTCACATTCTTTAGTGAGCTATCCAAATTTTTTTCCATCCGTGTGACGTCCACAATTTGTGAATATGTTGCTAGGAAATGCCTGGGAAATACGATCACATGACCTTCCTATGGGTGTGGACCGCAAAATACGGATAGCACACAGAAACAACACGATCGTTATATACGATATACAGAACGGTTGCGGAAGCAACTCTGAGGCATGACAGACCCAAAAACAGACACTAGGATCCGAAGTTTGCGGCTTTATCAATGCCAACGGTCGCGTGCCTGAGACCTTACCTTGATCTTCGTGGCACTATATCTTTGCTGAGGAAATGACACAGTTGCTGGGATGAAGTTAAATACATCAGCTGCAATTTGGGAATATGTCAAATTAATGGGTTTCCTGTGAACTGAAGAGTCTTGAGGGTCACAATGCTTCTGTTGTTTTGCAACATCAGTTTCCAACAATATTTCCCATGCGCATTGGGCAAACCATACATTGTTCTACTTAGCACACCATGAACATTTTCTTTCTTTGTACCAGCTGCCAGCTATTATTCAGATGTTATTGTTTCACATTTTTCGTAGCTGGGTATATTAACAATGGAGCTTTTTTACTAATCACATGTAGCACAATAATGCTCATTTTTTTATGTTAACACTATCATTTATTTAATACATTTGTATCTGTCTACAGCAACATTGACATCTAGTGGTAATGTTGAAAAATACAACCATAGTTGTAATGCACGTTCTATCAAGTTACTAAGGCCCTGTTCACATCACGTTTGTGTTGTACGCCAGAAAAGTTCCCTACGTACACGCTGAACATGTCTATAGGGATCCATTAGCTCGATGGATGCTTAGTGTAGTAAACTAGTTAACGTTAAACGTCTCCCATAATAGTGGCAGATGCCACTGTTAGGCATCAATAACAGCCTAGGTTTAAAGGGGTTGGCCGGTTTCAGGAAATTATTGTTATGTTTTGTATAATTAAAAGTTATACAAATTTCCAATATTTTTTCATTATTATATCCTCACGGTTTTCAAGATCTCTGCTTGCTGTTATTTAGTAGGAATATTCATTGTTTACTTTCAGTTGATAAAGTTCTGTCCATAGTCATGTGATGAACACACAGCTACTGGGATTATTAGAAGACTTCGCTCTGATACACATACTGTAATTGTAAGGATCACATGACCATGGACAGAATTGTATTTACTGGTAGTAAACAATGAATGTTCCTACTAAATAAGCAGAGATCTTAAAAACTGAGGAATTAATACAGAAAGTATTTAGAAAAATTATATAACTTTTAATTCTACAAAATATTACATTATTTGCTGAAACCATACAATCCCTTTGAATGCAGGCTGTGATTGATCCCTAACAGTGGCATCTGTCACCTATAGACTATTATGGGAGCTGTTTAATGTTAACTAGTCTGCTACACTATTCCATACATAAAAAACAAAAGGTGTATACCAGTCGTTGGAGGCCAAAAGGTCTCTTTTTTGGCATCAATTGAGCTAATGGAGCCCTATGGACATATTTAGCGCGTGCGTTGGGAACTTTTAGGGTAAGGCCACACGGTGCGTCGTTGACGCGGTTTTGTTGCGTTTTAAATCTGCATGCAGTCAACTGCATGCGTTTTTTGTCTCTGTAATGCTGCAATTCTGTTGCGTTTTTATAGGAAATAATTGATGGATGCAGTTTTCACCCGTGTTGAAGTTTGTTAGGAGCTTCCTGTATATAGTTCATTACAATGCATTGCAGAACTGTTAGCAAAAACACAAGCCGTTCAGCAACAACTTTGGCAGCGCGGTAATTAACTGCATGCGGTCAGACGTTATGAAGATGCGGTCAACCGCACAAAACCCACATTGTAATATAATGGCAGCAGTCTGTCCATAACACACATTTCACCAGTGACTTCTATTGAAAAATGACTTGCTGCAGTTTAAAAACGCAACATAAACGCACTGTGACCGCACTGTGTGGCCTTACCCTTATGGACAGACTGCTGCTATTACAATGGGTTTTTTTGTGCAGTTAACTGCATCTTCATAATGTCTGACCGCATGCAGTTAATTACCGCGCTGCCAAAGTTGTTGCTGAACGGCTTGTGTTTTTGCTAACAGTTCTGCAATGTATTGTAATGAACTATATACAGGAAGCACCTAACAAACTTCAACACGGGTCAAAACTATGTCCATCAACTATTTCCTTTAAAAATGCAACAGAACTGCAGCATTACAGAGACAAAAAACACATTCAGCTGACCGCATGCGGTTTTCAAACGCAACAAAACCGCGTCAACGAAGCACCGTATGGCCTTACCCTAAATCTTACAAACAAATTGGGATATACAAAGATTCTTTAAGAAATATATACTCAATGTTAACCGGGTTTTTGATGCAGTTTTTTCTTTGCCGTTTTTTTTGCCAAAACAAGGAATGTCTAAAAAAGGAGTATTTCATTTATACTAGGAATCTGGCTTTTTCGAAAAAAAATAAAACACCACTAAACTGCCCTGTGTAAACCTGACTAAGGCCTCATGCACACTTCCATCGCCGTTTTCACGGCCGTTTCTCACGGATCCGTGTGTCCATTATGATATCCGTGTGGTTTCCATGTGTACTCCGTGTCCGTTCCGTGTTTCCGTTTCAAACGGACATTGTGCTTCCGTTTCTTTTCCATAAAAAAAACGGAAGGTAACTTCATTTGAACTTGTCACATGTCCCAGGAAAAACCCATAGGAAGGACACATGAAGTTTTCAGAGCATAGAGAACAGTTTGAAATTCCTCTGCTTGGCTTGCTTTGGTTTCTTTGGATTTTTGTACTGAAAATATGAGCCCCAAACCTGTTGACCGTTTCCTTTTAGCCTGGCTTTATCGGGGCTTTGGACAGCAATCTGTTAGGCTGGAAGAAGAACCCGAGGAGGAGAAGGAGGTTTGTAGAGTGCGCCTTTGTGATTTTAACCCATAAATGGAGAGTGCTGGTGTCCGCCATACAAATAGATGCAGACAATGTGACCCTTGTGACACAAGCGTGTATCCGTTTACACGTCACCAGGATTCACGATACCTGTTTGGACATGGATATTGATCAATACGGCACTTCTGCAGAGGTCACTCTTGATCTGACGACACATAGAAGACATGGATCGTCTGGCCTGGCTATGCGTGACATTTATGCCGCATATTTCCTGACCCCCTGAGGGAGCAGTTCCCTGGCAGCAGGACTCTATTGCTGCTGCTTGTTAAACATGTAATTTTCTAGAAGGGTTTTAGTTTTTATTTACTCAGTTTAAAAATGTATTCCTGTTTGGTTAGTTAGTGTAAGTAAATTCACTGAAGTGATAAATGAGTAAAACTTATAACTTTTATTTAATAACTCTCTAAAAACAGGGGTACAATCACCACTGTGAAAAGCCCCACCGTGTGCATTAAAAACGTATTAAACAAATACTCCAAGTCCTGATTCGTTTGTGAACCCTCTCTGACTGTGTATACTTCAAAGATACCAATATGGAATCAGCGTTTCAACATTGGTGTAACAGTGGATTAGACCCTAAAACACACCGGAGCCTGCCATAACCGCACCTAAATCTCCTGATGCTAAGGTACACAACAATGCCACTGTTCCCTACACTAAGATCCCTCACTTAACCTGACCCTACGCGTTTCAATACTTATCATCAGGGGTCTGTAGCTTGGTCACTCTGGCTAGGATGCCAGCGATATTTCTTCACGCTTCCGTGTTGTACAGCAGAATATCTGCTGGTGAAGAAATATCGCTGGCATCCTAGCCAGAGTGACCAAGCTACAGACCCCTGATGATAAGTATTGAAACGTCAGGAGATTTAGGTGCGGTTATGGCAGGCTCCGGTGTGTTTTAGGGTCTAATCCACTGTTACACCAATGTTGAAACGCTGATTCCATATTGGTATCTTTGAAGTATACCCAGTCAGAGAGGGTTCACAAACGAATCAGGACTTGGAGTATTTGTTTAATACGTTTTTATACACACGGTAGGGCTTTTCACAGTGGTGATTGTACCCCTGTTTTTAGAGAGTTATTAAATAAAAGTTATACGTTTTACTCATATATCACTTCAGTGAATTTACTATTGTCCATATTTTGTGGGAGCACAAGTCAATATATATTGTGAAATTACAGTGAATTGTTAGTTAGTTTAAGGACTCGCAAGGCAATGAGGACCCTTGACGTGGGCTTGTGAGCTTACATATTTTGCAAATTACATTTTTTAATGTTGAACATAAATTTTAAAAATTAACTGATAATAGTATTTGGTCAAGGCTAAAAACATTGTCTATGCTAAAAATGTAATTTGCAAAAATATAAACAAATACCTCATTATGTGTTGAATGACCCGTCTGCAGCTTATCTTACCCAAAAATGCCACACAATTTGATCATACAAAGTTTTAGAAATGATTAAAATTTGTAGGTAAACTCAAAACGGTTTATTGATGAACACCAAAAAAAAAACATGGTTCATAATCACCAACATGGTGAATAACAACATAAACATATTACACAGGAATTACAACTGGAAAAGATCTGGGCCAATTGGTCCTGCAGGAGAGGGTGCCGGTCGAGCGGGGGTATGTCTCTCGTGTAAATCCGGGCCATGATGGTGCCCTTGGTAGGGGTAGGCCACGTTCCCCTGGTAGCTTTGGCCGCTTGTTGCCAGGTAGCTTAGTCCGCTACGTGCCTGGTAGCTTTGCGTTCTACTCGAGGGGCCATAGTAATCTGGCCGTATATTTAGGCCTCTATCTTGGGTGAGAGAACTCCAAAGAGAGCCTAAAATGCTGCTGGTGCAAGTGTTGTTGTGCTTCATGCCCTCGCTACGCACCAACATCTCTCTGCTCGTTGTTGTGCAGCCGTCACAAGTCAACTGCCCAGAAGATGGTCTTTGAGTCATTCGGTGGCTTTGCTGCCTGGAGCATCACAATCATTGCTCCCGGGACGCGTAGACGCCGGTCTTCAGACAGACATGTCAGATGGGTGACGCTTTGTAGGAAGGTCTCCTCAGGGCTCTCTGCACTACTCCTTTTCAAATACTCCATTACGTGGGACTCCGCTACAGCCCTGTTGTCCACCGCAACAGACCCGCTTTTGTGCCTTGCACTCCGGGGAGTTACTTCAGCCGAAGCTGTAAAGGATCTGCCAGGCACATCTTCTGTGTCAACGCCCATAGGTAATCAGTCTGCACCTGCTTCTATGTCTGTGAGACTGACTCCATCTTCCACCACTCAGGATGACAGGCTTAGGAGTGGGAGAGCCAATCACAGCCTGGCCAGACGGAGCTAGCTCCCGCCCTCTGTCTATTTATACCTGCCTTTCCTGTTCCTCCTTGCTTGTGATTCTTCTCTGTAGGTTTCCTGGCCCTGCTGCAGCTTCTCGTACTACTGATCCTCTGCTTGTGATTGACCTTGGCTTTTCTGACCACTCTTCTGCTCTGCGTTTTTGTACCTCGCTCATCTCCTGGTTTGACTCGGCTCGTTCACCTCGCTTGTTGCTCACGGTGTTCCCGTGGGCAACTTCCCATTTCCCTGGCTTCTTTGTACCCTTGTCTGTTTGTCTGTCGTGCACCTATTGAGTGTAGGGACTGTCGCCCAGTTGTACCCCGTCGCCTAGGGCGGGTCGTTGCAAGTAGGCAGGGACTGAGTGGCGGGTAGATTAGGGCTCACTTGTCTGTTTCCCTACCCCGACATTACATAATCACAAGCCTATATACCTAGTCTACCCTGGTCCCTGACACTACTATGGACCCCCTTGAGACCCTGACTCAGCAAATTCAGGGTCTCTCCCTACAGGTCCAGGCCCTGGCTCAGATTGACAACCAGCCTGATGCTACCCTGGTAGTGCCCCTCACCTCTTGAACCCCACCTCAAGTTGTCTGACCGGTTCTCCGGGGACCGGAAGACTTCTTTTCTCCTTTCGGGAGAGTTGTAGGCTCTATTTTCGCTTAAAGCCCCACTCCTCTGGTTCTGAGAGCCAGCGGGTGGGTATAATTATGTCCCGGCTCCAGGACTGGCCCCAAGAATGGGTCTTCTCCATGGCTCCTGACGCCCCTGAACTTTCCTCCGTTGATCTTTTCTTTTCTGCTCTCGGGCTCATTTATGACGAGACTGACAAGACTGCCTTTGCCGAGAGTCAGCTGGTGACCTTACGTCAGGGTAAGAGACCTGTCGACGAGTATTGTTCTGACTTTAGGAAATGGTGCGTAGCTTCTCGGTGGAATGACCCTGCCTTAAGGTGCCAGTTTAGATTGGGTCTGTCGAATGCCCTGAAAGACCTGCTAGTTAGCTATCCCTCTTCTGACTCCCTAGATCAGGTTATGGCTTTAGCGGTACGACTTGATCGACGTCTCAGGGAACGACGACTTGAACGTGTTTGTGTTTTCTCCTCTGACTCCCCCATGATGCCTCCCGAGGTTCCGTTGCTTCGTTCTTCCACGGAAGACTCGGAGGTACCTATGCAACTTGGGGCCTCCGTGTCCCCCCAACAACGTAGAGAGTTCCGCAGGAAGAATGGTCTATGCTTCTACTGTGGGGATGACAAGCATCAAGTTAACAACTGTCCTAGGCGTAAGAATAAGCAGCCGGAACAACTTCCGCGCCTAAGTGACCATCGGGGAGGTCACTTAGGCGCACAGGTATTTCCCGTAAATATGAAACGTAATAAAATCTTGCTTCCCTTTCAGGTCTCTTTTGGTGGTAGGTCTGCTACCGGCAGTGCCATCGTGGATTCAGGGTCTTCTGCTAATATTATGTCTGTGGAATTTGCTATGTCTCTAGCTATGCCATTGATTGATTTGCCTAAACCTGTCCCGGTAGTGGGTATCGATTCCACTCCTCTTGCTAATGGTTATTTTACACAGCATACCCCGGTTTTTGAACTCCTTGTTGGCTCCATGCATTTGGAGTAGTGCTCTGTACTGGTGATGCAGGGATTATCGTCCGATTTGGTTTTAGGCCTTCCCTGGTTGCAGTTGCATAATCCCACGTTTGACTGGAATACTGGGGATCTTACCAAATGGGGTAATGAATGCTTGACGTCATGTTTTTCTGTTAATTCTATTTCTCCCCCTGAGGAGGTGAACACGCTACCTGAGTTTGTTCAGGACTTCGCTGATGTTTTCTCTAAAGAGGCCTCCGAAGTGTTACCTCCTCATAGAGAATACGATTGCGCTATCGATTTGGTACCAGGACCTAAGCTCCCTAAGGGTAGTATATTTAATCTCTCTTGTCCCGAACGTGAAGCCATGAGAGAGTATATCCAGGAATGCCTGGCCAAGGGTTACATTCGCCCCTCTACTTCTCCGGTAGGTGCTGGCTTCTTCGTAGGGAAGAAGGATGGTGGTCTTCGGCCATGCATTGACTACCGAACCTTGAATAAGGGGATACTGTAAGGAACCAGTATCCTCTTCCTTTGATTCCTGATCTCTTTAATCAGGTTCAGGGGGCCCAATGGTTCTCTATGTTTGATTTACGGGGGGCTTATAACCTTATCCGCATCAAAGAGGGGGATGAGTGGAAGAATGCGTTTAACACGCCCGAAGGTCATTTCGAATACCTCGTCATGGTCCTCCCACATTGAGCATGTCAGGAAGGTGCTTCAGGTCCTTCGGGAAAACAAATTGTTTGTGAAGACCGAAAAATGTGTGTTTGGGGTGCAGGAGATACAATTTTTGGGTCAGATCCTCACTCCTCATGAATTCCGCATGGACCCCGCCAAGGTCCAGGCTGTGGCGGAATGGGTCCAACCTGCCTCCCTGAAGGCGTTACAGTGCTTCCTGGGGTTCGCTAATTATTAAAGGAGATTTATTGCTAACTTCTCGGTCATCGCTAAGCCTCTTACGGATCTCACTCGCAAAGGTGCTAATCTCCTCCACTGACCTCCTGAGGCTGTCCAGGCTTTTGAGGTCCTTAAGAAGTGCTTTATCTAGGCCCCGGTGCTGGTTCAGCCCAACCAAATGGAGCCATTTATCGTGGAGGTTGACGCGTGCGAGGTGGGAGTGGGGGCTGTCTTGTCCCAGGGTACCAGGTCCCTCACCCATCTCCGTCCCTGTGCCTACTTCTCCAGGAAGTTTTCGCCCACTGAGAGTAACTATGATATTGGCAACCGCGAACTCTTAGCCATTAAATGGGCATTTGAAGAGTGGCGCCTCTTCCTGGAGGGGGCTAGGCACCAGGTAACGGTCCTTACCGACCACAAGAATCTGGTTTTCCTAGAATCTGCCCGGAGGCTAAACCCTAGACAAGCTCGATGGGCGTTATTTTTTACCAGATTCAACTTTTTGGTCACCTATAGGGCTGGGTCTAAAAATATTAAGGCTGATGCACTGTCGCGTAGCTTCATGGCCAGCCCTCCTTCGGAGGAAGATCCTGCTTGTGTTTTGCCTCCAGGTATAATCATTTCCTCTATTGATTCTGATTTAGTCTCTGAAATTGCGGCTGATCAAGGTTCAGCTCCCGGGAACCTTCCTGAGAACAAGCTGTTTGTTCCCCTGCAATTCCGGCTAAGGGTACTTAGGGAAAATCATGACTCTGCACTATCTGGCCATCCAGGCATCCTGGGTACCAAGCACCTCATTGCCAGAAACTATTGGTGGCCTGGGTTGCTCAAAGACGTTAAGGCCTACGTCGCCGCTTGTGAAGTTTGTGCTAGGTCCAAGACTCCCAGGTCCCGACCAGCGGGCTTACTATGTTCTTTGCCCGTTCCCCAGAGACCTTGGACCCATATCTCCATGGATTTCATCACCGATTTGCCTCCATCTCAAGGCAAGTCGGTGGTGTGGGTTGTAGTAGACCGCTTCAGTAAGATGTGCCACTTTGTGCCCCTCAAGAAACTACCCAATGCTAAGACGTTAGCTACCTTGTTTGTCAAACACATCCTGCGTCTCCATGGGGTCCCTGTCAATATTGTTTCTGACAGAGGGGTACAATTTGTTTCATTGTTTTGGAGAGCCTTCTGTATAAAGTTGGAGATTGATCTGTCCTTCTCCTCTGCCTTCCATCCTGAAACTAATGGCCAAACGGAGAGGACTAATCAGTCTCTAGAACAATATTTAAGGTGTTTTATCTCTGACTGTAAATATGATTGGGTCTCATTCATTCCCCTCGCCGAATTTTCCCTTAATAACCGGGTCAGTAACTCGTCAGGGGTCTCACCCTTTTTCTGTAATTTTGGGTTTAATCCACTGTTCTCCTCCGTTACAACAATCCCGAGGTAGAGGTCGTTCATCGGGAACTGTGCACAGTCTGGGCCCAGGTTCAGAAGAACCTAGAGGCGTCCCAGAGCATACAAAAAACTCAGGCTGATAGAAGACGTTCTGCTAACCCCTTGTTTATGGTCGGGGATCTGGTGTGGCTATCGTCAAAAAATTTGCGCCTTAAAGTCCCGTCCAAGAAGTTTGCTCCCCGGTTTATAGGGCCGTACAAGGTCATTGAAGTCCTCAACCCTGTCTCCTTCCGACTGGAGTTGCCCCCATCTTTTCGAGTACACGACTTGTTTCATGCCTCTCTCCTTAAACGCTGATCCCCGTCCTTGGCTCCCTCGAGGAAACCTCCTGTCCCCGTTCTCACCCCTGAGGGTAGAATTCGAGGTGGCCAAGATTGTGGACAGCAAGATGGTCCAAGGCTCCCTCCAGTACCTGGTCCATTGGAGAGAATACGGGCCTGAGGAGAGGACTTGGGTACCCGCCCGGGATGTTTACTCTGGGGTATTGGTCAGGAGGTTCCACCTTCGTTTCCTCAATAAACCAGGTCCATCTAGAAAGGGTCCGGTGGCCCCTCATAAAAGGGGGGTACTGTTAAGGATCTGCCAGGCACAGCTTCTGTAGCTATGCCCATAGGTAATCAGTCTGCACCTGCTTCTATGCCTGTGAGACTGACTCCATCTTCCACCACTCAGGATGGCAGGCTTAGGAGTGGGAGAGCCTATCACAGCCTGGCCAGACGGAGCTAGCTCCCGCCCTCTGTCTATTTATACCTGCCTTTCCTGTTCCTCCTTGCTTGTGATTCTTCTTGTTTGGTTTCCTGGCCCTGCTGCAGCTTCTATTTGACCCTGCTTCATATTGACTCTGGCTTACTGACTACTCTCCTGCTCTGCGTTTGGTACCTCGTACACTCCTGGTTTGACTCGACTTGTTCACTACACTCCTGCTCTGCGTTTGGTACTTCGTACACTCCTGGTTTGACTCCGCTCGTTCACCACTCTTGTTGCTCACGGTGTTGCCGTGGGCAACTGCCCTTTTCCCTTGCTTCTGTGTTCCCTTGTCTGTTTGTCGTGCACTTATTGAGCGTAGGGACCGTCGCCCAGTTGTACCCCGTCGCCTAGGGCGGGTCGTTGCAAGTAGGCAGGGACTGAGTGGCGGGTAGATTGGGGCTCACTTGTCTGTTTCCCTACCCCGACATTACAGAAGCAATGGGAGAAGTGGTAGATGCCTGCATGGAGTCCTCGGTTAGGAGACACGGTGATTCGGTCGGAGTCGACTCTGCCTCCGGCTCGTCCAGTTGCATGGCGTCGCTGTCCACCTCCTGTGCCTCCTCCAGATTGTCAATTGTTCTTCGATTTTGTAAAGAAAAAAATAAATTTTTAGTACATGAAAAATTATGTGCGGCAATTATTACTTTTTGCATAATTAATACATTATCCACATAGTAGACCATGTACTGTACATCAAATTGGTGGGTGTTGCGACTACATGAACCCACGACTATCAGCTGTCATGAACATGGCATAGTGCTTGGACCTACTATTCTTTTGACGACAATCGTTTAGAACCTGTTTAGATGGTAATTTTCTGAAACTTGGAGGGAAGTTGTTATAAAAAAAAGAGGAAGCAGCCCTCGTACAAGAGTAGCTTCCACCAAAACTAAATATACATACAATTTGAAATAAAAACTAATAATTGACCTGTAATACGTCATGTAGAAAATTTACGTATAAGATTTAAATATTAACTTGAAATGAAGTAGAAACAAATTTACTTACGGATGAAGTTCCAAAATTTGCTTGAGGAACATGAGCTGTTTCGTGAACATATAAGTTTGTTTTTTTGCTGGCACCCTGACCGCTTTTGGCCATCTGCTCGCGTCGGAATTGGTCCCGGCAAGAATTCCAGCGAGCTTTGAGCTCGTGGACTTTGAAATTAAAAAACAAGAAAACAAAAATTAATATTGCACTAGAAATATAACAGGCCATATGTATGAACGTGGCGGTCAACCTAGAGTCTCCACCATGGAAAAGATGAAGGGGACATGGGGATTGTGCAAGGTATACGCTACCCTCTGACACACTTGAAACTGCGCAAAGTCTATACCAGTCAGAAATTTTGGATTGCAAAGCACATTTTATGAGACAGCAGGTCAATGCAAAAAAACATTACTGTGGGTGTGTAAAGTTTAACCAACAAATTGCATACAATGGAACAATGGAAAAGCAGTGCAATGTGTGCATTTACTTACTTATTTTCTGACGCTGGGTAGTGTTTCCCTGCTGCCATCTGCGCGTCAAAAGCTCCTTGGCCAGTTCCTCCCAGGCGGCGTCCTTTTTGTAGCGGTCGTGGTAGCATTCCGCCCGCATATCCAAAAGTTCTGGATGATCATGCACCATGCTTATGAATCTCTCGACATCCATCTTCAGGAATGAATGTGTACTGTAGTCTGTGATATTTGGCACGCCCTGCTGTTGCTAGGGCAACGGATCCGTCAAAAACGGACGGCAAACGGAAGCCTTCCGTTTGCTGTCCGTTTTTTTGACGGACCCATTGACTTCTATGGGCCCCACGGTCACGGAATCACAGACCAAAGTAGAACATTCCCTACTTTTGATGGAACGGAACAACGGATCTGTCAAAATAACGGAAGTGTGCATGGGCCCATTGAAATGAATGGGTTCAGGATGCTACCAGTGACAAAAACGGATAGCACCCTGAAGGAAAAAACTGAAGTGGACATGAGGCCTAAGGCCCTGTTCACACAGTTTTTTGACACTGAACCGCATCGGAAACCGTTGCAAAAAAAGTCTGAAAATGCCTTCCATAGCTCTCAATGGGAGGCGGAGGCGTTTTTTTCCTACGAGCGGAAAAAAATGCTCGTGGGAAAAAGAAGCGTCATGCCCTTTCTTCGGGCGTTTCTGTCTCTGAACCCCCATTGACATCAATGTTAGACCAAGAAAGCTGCGTTTTTTGCCCGCAGCGCTCAATGGCCGCAACCAAAAAACTACGCAAAAAAAGGGGCAAAGAGAATGCAGGCCGGTCAAAATTTGCCTCAAAATTCCTGATGTCATTTTGAGGCAGATTTTTCTGAACAGGGCCTAAGGATATGAACACGCACACAGCGTATCCACCCTGAACGCCGCAGGGAATGCCGTCTGAGAAATCGCACCACATTGTGGTGCGTTTATCCGGTGGAATTTCCGCTGCGTGAAGCAGCACCAGAAAATTATAAAAAAAAAACTTTCATACCCCCTCCCTCTTCTCTGCACGTAGTCCGGCCTCCAGGGATTACGTTGCAGGTCATGTGACCGCTGCAGCCTGTGATTGGCTGCAGCGGTCACATGGGATGAAACGTCATCCCAGGAGGCCGGACCGGAGAAGAAGCAAGGAACTCTTGGTAAGTATAACTTTTTTTTTTCTTACTTGCGATTTTTTTTTGCGTCAGAATCGCTGTGATTCCCAGAGTTGGGACCCACATCTATCAGATATCTATGGCATGTCCTGTAGATATGCCATAAATGTCTAAGTTGGGAATACCCCTTTTAAGATGAACTTTCAGGAGGTCTAGCAACTATTAGTTACACTCGACATCGGTCATCTGCTTTCCTGTATGTCTTTGCATGAGAAGAGACTTTCTCTTGGGAGATAGTGGTATCTCTTGTCCACAATGGCAGTCATGAAATATCTGTTAATTTTGCACGCCATTAATTTTTTAGCTCAGAACTTGGGATAAGATAAAAAAAAATGTTTTTTTGTTTTTCCCTTTCTGCCTTTTGACAGTCAGACATTTTTTATTTTTACATTGATGTAGCTGTATGAGGCCGGTGCCAGGGTTGTCCTGATACAACGACAGGCACAATGTACATCTACTGATATACATTTATAATGAACAAGTTTTTTTAGGTTTTAAAAACATTTTAAGTCCATAGTTTTAAAAATTATATCTGTCTATGGACTTAAAATGTTATATCATGTAGAGTCTTCAACAGTGAGCGAACAGGAACAGCGCAGAATAAGGCGAGTTTATTGAAAAATTTGATTTTACCATTTTAAAATCTGCAAAACCTGTATAAAAGATAACCATAAACAGTTAATGTCCCCTAATGTGACAAAAAAAATTACGATAATAAGAAATAAAGTCGTATAAAAGAAATCTTTTAACCGGTACCTGACCCATGATGAAAATTTATGTTAAGGGGAGCTGTCAGTCACTGCACCATGACTTGCATTTTTTTCATGATGATCTTGCAGGCCCTGCCAGTGCACCCGCAAGCTTACTGTCAGAAGTGGGACTGTAATACACAGCTCTGCTCCTGCCAGGATCAGAGAAAACTCTGCTCCCGCAGTAAACCGTTTTAATACTGCGATAAAAAATTCATAGTAAAAGAGTAATGCGAAGAAGAAAATGAGAGAGGAGAAACAGAAGAGAAATAGAAGAAAAGGGGGATGGGGCAACGGGGCGAGGAAGGATATGACGAGGGTGTTTTACGGCATTAGGTAGTTATCTGGATTATTTACACGTGTGGCTGGGTTTCGACGGGCCCCAGATCTTAAAAAAACTTTAGCTGAGTTTCAGTTAGGATACTTGTTAGCTGTTCATTGGTAATGAAGTTAACCAATCGAGTTAGGAACTCTGAGTACGGACTAATGCCTCATGCACACGACCGTTGTGCCACTCGGGCCGATTTTTACAGCTTTCAAGTGGCACCCGATAGTCTTCACGGACCCATTCACTTTAGCGGGTGAATCGGGTCCGTGAAAAATGGTCAGGGTCTCCGATCCGAGGAAAGATAGAACATGTCCTATCTTTCCTTGGATCACTGACGGGACTTGGACGGCAATCACGGTCATGTTCATGAGGCGTAAGGGTACATTCACATGACCGTGAAAAAAAATGGCCATTAAAAACTCATCAACTGTTTTTCATGGCCATTTTGCATCAGCGTGTCTCCAAATTTTCATCCATTTCCAGTCCGTCTGTCCGTTTTTAATGGCCGTTTGTCATCCGTTTACCATCTGTTTTTCATGGCTGGTAAAAAAACTGATGGTTTTAATTTGTTGGTTTTATTGTCCAAACCCCCTGAAAACACAGTTCACATGTAGATAGTGCTGTAGATAGTCCCTGTAGATAGTGCCAAAGTGCCCACTGTAGATGGTGCCCACATAATGCCACAGTGCCCAATGCAGATAGTGCCACAGTGCCCACATATAAAGTCCCAGTGCCCTCATAGGGCCACAGTGCCCATGTAGATAGCGCCACACCCCTGTAGAAAGCACCCCCTCTGAAAAATTACACCTCCTACAAGGAGATACAGCGGCGCTATCGGTGGGGGGGTGCCATCTACGGGGGGGGGTGCTATCTACAGGGGGGGTTAGAGGGAGACTGGAGTCCCCGGCCAAAGATCTCGCAATTCTCATGCCGGAGACTCCACAGTTCAAAGCCTGACATCACTGTCCATATATGGACAGTAATGTCAAGGGCTTCCCCAGGCTCAGCGCTCAAATCCTCAGCCAGGATCAGTTTTTACCGGCCGTTACAAGGATTGATTCCTAAAAAACGGCCTGTAAAAACTGATCCATTGACTTCTATGGGAGCCGTGGGGCCGTCAAAACGGGCAAAAATAGGACATGTTCTGTTTTTAGACGGCCAGTTTTTACGGGCCGTTAAAAAATGGCTGTGTGAATACACCCATAGAACTCTATTATTCTGAAAACTGCCGTGTGACGGCTGTTACAAAAAGGATATGTGCACACGGCTTATTTTCGGCCGTTTTTCGGAGACGTAAATGGCTGAAAAACGGCCAAAATATCAGACGCAGAATGCATCCAAACATCTGCCCATTGATTTCAATGGGAAATACGTCGCTCTGTTCCGACGGGCCGTTTTTAAAAACGGCTGCGTTAAAACGCTTGCGAAAAAGAAGTGCATGTCACTTCTTGAGCCGTTTTTGAGCCGTTTTTCATTGACTCTATAGAAAAACAGCTCCAAAAACGGCCGTAAAAAAGGCGAGTTTGCTTAAAAAACGGCTGAAAATCAGGAGCTGTTTTCCCTTGAGGCTATATTCACACGCTTAGCAAAAAACGTCTGAAAATACGAAGCTTTTTTCAAGGGAAAACAGCTCCTGATTTTCAGCCGTTATTTAGCAACCTGCGTTTTTCGCTGTGTTTTTTACGGCCGTTTTCGGAGCTGTTTTTCTATAGTCAATTTTTGTAGTGTTTTTTTTTCCAGGCATAAATTATCGTTTGTTTAGCCTAGGGATGCACGGTGCATCGAAACTTCGATACTGTTTCGATACTGTGCATCCCTAAACGGTTCGATACCGCTATTTCCTGTATTTCGATACTGAGCTGCACAGCTCAGTATAGTAATACATGAATGTATGGGAGCGCGGCTGTGTAATTCAGCCACAGCCCCGCTCCTGAGTCATGATAAGTTTGCGGGGTCAGGATGATGCGATGCGGCCGGCGCTGCACTAATGAGCGGCGGCACTGGAGACAGAACATGGCGGGCGCACTACAAAACACCCCCATGTTCTGTCCTCAGTGCCTGAACTGCCGCTCATTAGTGCAGCGCCGGCCGCACCTCCTCATGCTGACCGCGCGCGCACTTCCTGTCAGGAGCGGGGCAATGGCTGTATTACACAGCCGCAGCCCCGCTCTATAACGGCGGAGATCAGAGAAACCTCTCATCTCCGCCGTTATTCCCCTGAATGCTGCGTTCACAGCTGACTGCAGCATTCAGGAGAAAATGAGCAGGGGGGATGCCCCTGGATCGCGTCACAGGGAATTCCTGTGACGCGATCGAGGGCCATACCATATATGGGCAGACAGCTCAGGGTCTATTGACGGACCCCAGGGCTGTCTAACCATATTTCTTGTTGTTAGGACATACTCAAGTATGTCCTAACAACAGCCTGTGTGCTATCCTCCACAGGCTAATGTACTGGGATATATCTGATATATGTCAGTACATTAAAGTTTAAAAAATAAAGTAAAAACAAAGTATTGTTAAATTAAAAAAAAAAAAATACACACACACCTTTTTTACAATAAACATTAAAATAAGTCTCAATACATAAAATATACACATTCAGTAATGGCGCGCACAACAATTTTTTTGCATCATTTATGATGTGTACGCTGTAAAAAATTAAATAAACACGGCTTTCATTCACTTATTAATGTGAGGTGCGATGAATTTACCCTCCATGTTCCTCACATTAATAGTAATTAACCCCATCATGTACCTCGCACATTAACCCATTATGACTGAGAAACATGATGGGATTAATTACTATTAATGTGAGGCGCGTTCAAAATTCATCACACGTCGCACCTCACATCAGAAAACGGAAGAATTTTTTTTTTATTACTGTTGCCAATAGTATCGAAATTGGTATCGAAATCGCAATACTAAACGAAGTATGGGTATCGAAGTCCAAATTGTGGTATCGTGACATCCCTAGTTTAGCCGCTAGAAAGATAAATGTAAAGAGCTGGTATTACGCTCAAGAAAGGGTGGAAGATTTGTGGTCTAGTAAAGCTTCCCTCTATTAAGGCCCCATGCACACGAACTTATTTTTTCCTGTCCGTAAATATGGGTCCTTGGTCACACGTATTCGACCAGTATTCCACCTGTATTTACGGAGCAGTGCCTGTAAATACGGGTCCGGTGTCACCAGTATTCCACGCGTATTTACGGGCATGTTTTCGCTGCAAAATTGCACTGCACTAATCGGCAGACCCTTCTCTCTTTCAGTGCAGGATAAGGAGAAAGGGCAGCCCTTTCCGTAGTAAAAGTAAAAGAAATTCATACTTACCCGGCCGTTGTCTTGGTGACGCATCCCTCTTTCGACATCCAGCCTGACCTCCCTGGATGACGCGGCAGTCCATGTGACCGCTGCAGCCTGGGATTGGCCTGTGATTGGCTGCAGCGGTCACATGGGCTGAAACGTCATCCCGGGAGACCGGACTAGAGGAAGAAGCAGGGGGTTCTGGGTAAGTATGAACTTCTGTTTTTTTACACGTTGATCTATATTGTGATCGGAAGTCACTGTCCAGGGTGCTGAAAGAGTTACTGCCGATCGTTTAACTCTTTCAGCACCCTGGGCAGTGACTATCCACTGACGTTGCCTAGCAACGCTCCCATAATTACGGGTGCACACACCTGAAGTAGTACATGTTCTATATTTTTCAACGGCACGGGCACCTTCCCGTTAGCATACGGGGAGGTACCCGTGGCCAACAGAAGTCTATGGGCCCGTAATTACGGCCCGTGATTACGGGAGTTTTTACGTTCGTGTGCATGGGGCCTAAGAGATGTGTGGAATATGGAAAGGGCCAAACATATACGCGAGACAAGAAACGTGGCACTCATGTATAGGTCCATTACACATGTAGCATGTCTCCATTGGAGGCATACCCCCTAAAGCAGTTGGCTGGTTTACCGGGGACTATGTGTGCTATCTCTGTGGGGACCATGCATACACAAATATATTTAATCCTAAATTACTCTGTTTCGCATACCAGTCAGGTCTTATTCCCATTTGTTAACATAACTATAAATGGTATGATGGGTGACTCTGATCATTGAGGAATAAACAGCTGAGATAAGGCCCCGGGAATGTGGGGATGTTGGACAAATGCATTCAAAAGATGTAAGGGATGTAGAGGGTCATAAGTTGGAAGGAAACTGTAAAGGATCTGCCAGACACAACTTCTGTGTCGACGCCCATAGGTAATCAGTCTGCACCTGCTTCTATGTCTGTGAGACTGACTCCATCTTCCACCACCCAGGATGGCAGGCTTAGGAGTGGGAGAGCCTATCACAGCCTGGCCAGACGGAGCTAGCTCCCGCCCTCTGTCTATTTATACCTGCCTTTCCTGTTCCTCCTTTGCTTGTGATTCTTCTCTGCTGGTTTCCTGGCCCGCCAGCTTCTTGAATTACTGATCCTCTGCTTGTGTTTGACCTTGGCTTTACTGACCACTCTTCTGCTCTGCGTTTTTGTACCTCGCTCATCTCCTGGTTTGACTCTGCTCGTTCACCTCGCTTGTTGCTCACGGTGTTCCCGTGGGCAACTTCCCCATTTCCCTGGCTTCTTTGTACCCTTGTCTGTTTGTCTGTCGTGCACCTATTGAGTGTAGGGACCGTCGCCCAGTTGTACCCCGTCGCCTAGGGCGGGTCGTTGCAAGTAGGCAGGGACTGAGTGGCGGGTAGATTAGGGCTCACTTGTCTGTTTCCCTACCCCCATCATTACAATAATGTGGTGAAAGAGCCTCTTTAAAGGGGGTTTCTGGTCTTTAAAAATGAACTGCATCTAGCTAAAATGTCTCTGTAAGGGCCTGTTCACATCAGTGTTGTCTTTCCGTTGAGGGTTTGTCTCCAGTGCCGATTCTAGTTTTTCTGCTGCCTGAGGCGAAAATTGAAATTTTGACTGACATCCCCAGACTTTGATTGTATTCCCCAGGCATGCACGGTGCAGAGATGAAGCCGGGCAAAGTATAACTCGCTACACGGTGCGTGCCCAAGTAGTACAAGGCAATGGCGTTTTCGAAAAAGTTGGGGGAGACTGGTAGTGATGTATAACAGCCTGGGGGATGTCAATCAAACATGGAAAGGTGGGTTTAGAGGCAGGACTATGTGACTCTTCAGGATAGCGGCACCGCTCCATGACCCTCAAATGAGTAATTAGCATATAGTGTGCGCCATTTTAAAAGTTTGATTTTATAGATTTTGCTGTATCTGAAAAAAACATACATGGGAATGTTAGGAAATATTGGCAGGTCATGTATTACTTCATGGTGACGGTTCAAGGAGTTAAAACAATCTGACAGGTTCCCATTAAATATACAATGAATTGAAAACAAATCTATGTGCCCCGCAATTTTGTTATTATAAATATATGCTATATAATTACAGCTTCAGAACCAAGCTCTGATATATATGGCTCCAGAACCGAGCTCAATACAAATATACAACACCAGAACTAAGCTCAGTGTCACGGTCTGTGGGTATGTGGATCCACTAGGCCACACCGCCGTAGCAGGGAGACAGCTGGCCAAACAACAGAGCACCCCAGCAATACAAAGTCTCGCACTAGGGTACCCGAATAGTCCAGACAGCGGCCAAGGCTTTAGCATGGATGGAGGTGGGTGCAGCAGATTACGCCAGACAAGGCAGATGACAGCAGGTGTAGCACGTTGCGCCAGATGTGGCGGATCACACTGGACGTGGAGGATGGCACTGGATGTGGCAGATGACAGCAGGTGTAGCACGTTGGGCCAGACGTGGCGGATCACACTGGACATACAAGATGGCACTGGACGTGGCAGATGACACCGGACGTGGCAGACAACTCTGGACGTGGCAAACGACAGCAGGTTCAGTATGGCACGACTCCAACACTAAGAGGCTCAGAAACTAAAACACAGCACGGGTAACAGGGCACGGGTAACAACTGGAATGGGAAAACACTAAGGGACCATTTGCAAGACAGACTTGGGATATACTAAAAACGCTCAGGCAAGGATCAAAAGGGCAGGACCCTTTTTATAGTCCAAGAAATCATGTGTAGTTGATGATGATAATTGTTCACATGTGCGCGTGCTGGCCCTTTAAGACCGGGCACGAGTGTGCGTGCACCCTACGGGACACAGCGGACCGGAGCAGAAGTGAGTGCTGGCGTCTCCTAGGAAGGAGATGCGAGCCAGCGCTCATTGATCCATGGCTGCGGGCGTCGGAAGGTGAGTAAACCCGATGGCCTGCGGCCATGGACGCTACAGTATCCCCCCTCTTATGCCCCCTCCTCTTGGGACCAGAGCGAGAGAGAAATTCCTTAATTAGAGCAGGGGCACTGAGGTTCTCTTGCGGCTCCCAGGACCTCTCCTCAGGACCATACCCTCTCCAGTCCACCAAATAGAAAGTCCTTCCTCCTACCCTTTTGCAGTCCAGGATCTCCCTCACCTCAAACACATCAGAAGAACCGCTGGGAGCAACTGTGGAACTGGAAGTCTTACTGTAGTGGTTCAGGACCACTGGTTTCAGGAGGGACTCATGAAAGGAGTTGGGGATTCTGAGGGTAGGAGGCAGCCGCAGTTTATAGGAGACAGGGTTTATCTGTTGCAGAATTTAAAAGGACCGAGGAACCTGAGAGCAAACTTGTACGAAGTCACCTTCAAACTAATGTTCCGAGAGGACAGCCAGACTTTAGTACCTGGAAGATACTGAGGCGGCTCTCTTCTCTTTGTATGCGCTTTTCGCTTCATGCGATCGACTGCCAGCAAAATAGAGGACCAGGTCTGTTGCCAGATTTGCAGAAAGTCCCCAAATGCAGAGTCCGCAGCGGGTACCTGAAATGTTGTTGACACAGGAAGAGGGACTCTAGGTTGTCGACTGTACACAATGTAAAATGGAGTGGAAGTGGTGGACTCGCTTGTGTGGTTGTTATACGAGAACTCGGCCCATGGAAGAAGCTGTACCCAGTTATCATGCTGCAAGGAGATGAAGTGGCGGAGATAATTCTCCATGATTTGGTTGATCCTCTCGACTTGCCCACTTGACTGGGGGTGATAGGCTGAGGAAAAGTCCAATCTCACATCCAGGAGTTTACAGAGGGCTCTCCAGAATTTTGAGGTAAATTAAACCCCCCGATCGGACACAATGTGAAGGGGCAAGTCATGCAAGCGGAAGATGTGCTGAATGAAGAGACTCGCCAGTTGGGGAGCAGAAGGTAGGCCGGTCAGTGGGATAAAATATGCCATCTTCGAGAATCGGTCCCCCACCACCCAGACAGTGTTGCTTCCAAGGGAGGAAGGTCTGTGACAAAGTCCATCGCAATGTGCAGCCAGGGGGCATAGGGTACAGGCAGAGGTTGAAGCAGGGCGGCAGGCTTGGAGTGAGTAACCTTGTTAGAAGCACACACCGTGCAGGAAGAGACAAAGTCCATAATATCTTTGGGTAGTGTGGGCCACCAGAAGTGACGAGTAATCAGGTCTCGGGTCTTACGAACACCAGCGGGCCCAGCCAGTTTAGAGCTGTGTCCCCATCGGAGAATTCTTCTGTCTGCCAACCGAACAAAAGTCCTCCTCGGAGGGATGTCTCTAACCTGCAGAGGATTGGCAGTGACAATGCAGGATTGGTCTATGATACTTTGAAGGGACTCCACCATGTCATCTGTCTCAAATGACCTGGACAGGGCATCGGCCCTCACATTCTTGTCAGCGGGACGGTAGTGGAGAACAAATTGTAAACGGGTGAAGAACAGCGACCACCTGGCTTGACGAGATACGTCAGGATGATCGAGGCTGAAGTGAAGGCTTTCTTGAAGCTAATAAATACGGATTCTGCCTCGAGTCCACACCTTGGCATTCACACCCTTCTTGGTAAGGGTAGAGATGGGAGCTGTCAGTGATGAGAAGTTTGGGATAAACTGCCGGTAGAAATTGGTGAATCCCAGGAAACGCTGTATGGATCTCAGACCTTGAGGACGTGGCCATTCCAGGACAGTTTTTACTTTCTCAGGATCCATCTTGAGACCTTGATCCGTGATGATGTAGCCCAGGAAGGGCAGAGAATTATTTTCAAAGACGCACTTCACCAGCTTGGCATATAAACGATTCTCCCTTAATCGCAGTAGAACTTAACGGACATGCCTCCGATGAGTCGTCAGATCTGAGGAGAAAATAAAAATATCATCAAGATAAACTACAACACAGACAAAGAGGAGATCTCCAAAGATATCATTGACGAATTCCTGGAAGACCGCGGGCGCGTTACACAGTTCGAATGGCATTCTGAGGTATTCGTAGTGCCCGTCTCGAGTGTTGAACGCCGCCTTCCACTCGTCCCCTTGATGGATTCGGATCAAATTATAAGCCCCACAAGTCTAGTTTTGAAAAATTCTGGCTCCTTGTATACGGTCAAACAGTTTGGATATAAGTGGCAACGGGTATTTTTTTCTTGACCGTGATCTTGTTGAGACCACAGTAGTCAATGCAGGGTCGAAGGGATCCGTCTTTCTTTTTAACGAAGAAGAATCCAGCCCTGGCCGGGGAGGAAGACTTTCGTATGAAAGCTCTCTCCAAATTCTCCTTGATATAGGCCGACATGGATAGAGACTCTGGCAAGGAGAGAGGATATACACGTCTATGGGAGAGAGAGGAATTAGGAACCAGTTCAATGGGACAGTCATAAGTCCGATGTGGAGGCAGCGTCTCAGCCTCCCTCTTGCTGAAGACATCTGCAAACTGAGCGAAATGGGGGGGGCAGTCCCGCCAATGACTGAGGCAGAGGAGGCTGGACAGGATGGATCTGCAACAAACAACGACCGAGGCACTTGGAGCCCCATTGAAGAACCTCTCCCCTTATTCTAGTCCAGGACCGGGGCATGCTGTCGAAGCCAAGGAGGGCCCAGCAGAACAGGATTGATGGCCTTGGGCAAAACAAGAAATTAAATGAGTTCAGAATGAAGGGCTCCAACTTGGAGCTTCAACGGCTTGGTCTTAGATATGATCGGATCGGGCAGAGGCAGTCCATTCACTGAGGCAACAGCCACAGGTATCTCCAGGGGAACTGTGGGCAACGAGATGATCCACTAGCTCCTTTTGGATGAAGTTTGCCACGGACCCGGAGTCTAGATTGGCATAAACCTGATGCGTCCTCTCGCTGGATACTATGGTCACATGAATAGTCAACTTGGAACAGAATGCTTTCTTTGGTACTGTTCCATCTAGGGTTGTCTCTCCAACCGATCCTAGGCACTGGGGTCTCTCTGGCCTCTGGGGACACAAACGCACAATATGGCCTCCGAGGCCGCAATACAGACAAAGTCCAGAAGTGCGTCTGCATTTTCTCTCCTGCGTAGACATTTTTGACTCAGTTCATCTGCATAGGATCCTCTGGTGGGACGACTGAGGAGGATAGTAAGAATTGCTGGAAAGTAGAATCCAGCCTAGGAAGTTCTCTCTCCTGGAGAACCTCTTGGGAACGCTCCCGGATCCTCATATCAACACGGGTGGCAAGTAGGATGAGATCGTCCAGTGTAGACAGCAGATCGCGAGCGGCCAGCTCGTCTTTAATCCCAGAAGACTGTCCCTGACAGAATGTGGCCACCAAAGCTTCGTTGTTCCAAGTTATTTCAGCAGCCATGATACGGAACTGGATAGCATACTCTCCCACAGAGTTGTCTCCATGGTGTAGGGTCAGCAGGGATGCAGCAGCCAAAGAAACTCTCCCAGGTTCCTCAAAAATCTAACGGAAAGTCCGTAAGAAGCACTGCAAGTCACAGAGGATTTCCCATGCCAGGACTTTGCCAGTAAGGAGAGAGATGATGAAGTCGATCCTGACGTCATCAGAAGAGAAGGCCCTGGCATGTAGTCTGAAGTGGATCTGGCACTGATTCTGAAATCCCCGGCAGGTCCTCCTGTCTCCGTCACAACGAGGGAGTAGCGGCAAGAAGCACAGGGGATCGGCACTGGTACTGACAGAAAGTGTAGCCGGAGAAACAGCACAAATGGGTGCGGTGACGACTGTGGTTGGAGCAACCAGCCGATGAGCAATGGTGTTCACCGACAGGAGGAGTTGGTCTTGCCGTGACTGGAGGTCTCAGCCAGCATGGCTCATGTCATCAAGGTTTAAAGTTGACCAGCGGGGTCCATGGCCTGAGCGTACTGTCACGGTCTATGGGTATGTGGACCCACTAGGCCGCACCGCCGTAGCGGGGAGTCAGCTGGCCAAACAACAGAGCACCCCAGCAATACAAAGTCCCGCACAAGGGTACCTGAATAGTCCAGACAGCAGCCGAGGCTTTAGCATGGATGAAGGTAGGTGCAGCAAGTCACACCAGATGTGGCAGATGACAGCAGGTGCAGTACGTTGCACCAGACGTGGCGGATCACACTGGACGTGGAGGATGGCACTGGCTGTGGCAGACGACACTGGACGTAGTAAACGACAGCAGGTTCAGTAGGGCACGACTCTAACACTAATAGACTCCGAAACGAGAACACAGCCCGGGATATAAGATACGGGTAACAGTGCACGGGTAACAACTGGAATGGGAAAACACTAAGGGACCATTTGCAAGACAGACTTGGGATACACAAACAACGCTCAGGCAAGGATCAGAAGAGCAGGGCCCTTCTTATAGTCCAGGAAATCATGTGTAGTTGATGATGATGATTGTTCACATGTGCGCGCACTGGCCCTTTAAGACCGGGCACGAGCGTGCGCAACCTACAGGACACAACAGACCGGAGCAGAAGTGACCGCTGGCGTCTCCTAGGAAGGAGATGCGAGCCAGCGCTCACTGATCCATGGCTGCGGGCGTCTGGAGGAGAGTTAACCCGACGGCCCGCGGCCATGGATGCTACACTCAGTACATGTATACAGCAGCAGAACAAAGCTCATACATATATAGAGCACCAGAACAAAGCTCAGTACATATATACAACACCAGAACCAAGCTCAGTACATATATACAACACCAGAACAAAGCTCAGCACACATATACAACCCCAGAACCAAGCTCAGTACATATATACAGCACCAGAACAAAGCTCAGTACATATATACAACACCAGAACCAAGCTCAGTACATATATACAGCACCAGAACAAAGCTCAGTGTAACGTCCATAGCCGTGGACCGTCGGGATTACTCCCCCACGACGGCAGCAGCCATGGATCTGTGAGCGCTGTGTCGCATCTCCTCCTCAGAAGACGCCAATCTTTCACTTCCGCTTCGTTCTACGGTGTCCCGTAGGGTGCGCGCGCACGCTTGTGCCCAGCCTTAAAGGGCCAGCATTCACATGTAGAAAATCTGTAATTAGCCCATACTCACCCAGGACTATAAGAAGGTCCCTACCACTTCCTTCATTGCCTGAGTGTTGTTGTGTTTACCAGTGTTAGTCTTTGCAAATGGTCCCTTAGTGTTTTCCAGTTCCCAGTGTTCCTGTTTCTGCTACCTGTATCCTGTATACCGTACTACCTTGTTCCTGTGCCTTAGAGAGTTGGAGTCGTGTTGTGTCACCTATCACGTCTGCTGTATTAAACAACGCCTGGTATCTGATGCCAAGGTCCCATCCGAGCCTAACCATCACTACTGTCTGAGCTACCACAGGTACCCTTACTCAAACTATAGACATTGACTTGGTACTCGGTTTGGCCAGCTGCTATCCCGCTATGGCGGTATGGCCCAGTGGGTCCACATACCCACAGAGCGTGAAAGTATGCTCAAGCCATGGACTCCGCCATGCAAGCAGATCTGCGGGACATTCGGTCACGACAGGACCAACTCCTCCTGGCAGTGAACTCCATTGCACTGCGGCTGGATGCGCAAGCTGCAGTCTCCACAGCTCCTGTTACAGTTACCCTGGCTGTTCCTCATGCTACACCTCCTGCCAGTACCAGTGCTGATCTCTGATTCTCGCTGCCACTACCACCTCGCTAAAACGGAGACGCGAGTACCTGCAGGGGATTTCTGAACCAGTGCCAAATCCACTACATTCTACATGCCAGAGCGTTCCCTTCCGATGGCGCAAGGATCGCTTTCATTATCTCGCTTTTTTCTGGCAAGGCCCTAGCATGGGCGAATCCGATTTGGGAGAGTGAAGGACCAGACAACCGTGACTGCCAGGGGTTCCTTCGGACATTTCGTACAGTATTTGAGGAGCCGAGACGGGTCTCGTCTGCAGATGCCTCCCTGTTGAACCTTCGCCAGGGAGACACTTCCGTGGGTGAGTACGCCATTCACTTCCACACCCTGGCGGGAGAGCTGTCCTGGAACAACGAGGCCCTGGTGGCTACATTCTGGCAGGCACTGTCGTCTGAGATCAAGGACGAACTTGCCGCTCATGATCTGCCATCTACCCTGGATGACCTCATCTTGCGATCTCTAGAGGTTTGTCGAGAGAGAAGATTCCCTAGGCTGGCCCCCATTTTCCAGCAATCCCTGTTGCCCTTGCCAGTTGGCCCACCTGAGGAGCCTATGCAGGTGGACCGGCTTAAGTTATCCGTCCAGGAGAAACAACGCAGACGCACTTTGGGACTTTGTCTGTATTGCGGCCTCGGAGGCCATGTGCGTCTGTGCCCGCAAAAGCCAAAAAACTCCGATGTCTAGGCGATACAGCGCTGGATAAAGAACTGTCCTCAAAACTGTCGTTTCCAGTGACCATAGTGTCTGGCGGGAAGACCCACCTGGTCTCTGCCTATCTGGACTCTGGACCCGCAGCCAATTTTATCCAGAGAGACCTAGAAGATCACCTCCAGTTGCGCACACTTCCCCTGGAGACGTCTTTGGTTGATGCCTCAGTGAACGGTCTGCCTCGGCCCGATCCAGTCATTTATTAGACCAAACCGCTGAGGTTCCAAGTTGGAGCTCTTCACTTAGAGCTAATTTCTTTCCTCATCCTGCCAAGGGCCGTCAAAGATGTGCTGCTGGGCCTGCCTTGGCTTCGACTCCATGCCCCAGTCCTGGACTGGAATTCCGGTGAGGTTCTCCAGTGGGGTCCCAAGTGTCTCAACCGCTGTCTGGGACAGATCCATCCGGCCCCTTCCTCGGTCATTGGCAGGATTGCCCCCTCACTACTCACAGTTTGCAGATGTCTTCAGCAAGAAGGAGGCTGAGACGCTGCCCCCACACTGGGCGTATGACTGTCCCATTGAACTGGTTCCTGATGCGTCCCCACCTCATGGATGGGTATCCCCTCTCCTTGCCATAGACCCAGACTATGTCCGCTTTTATCCAGGGGGATTTGGAGAGGAATTTTAGACAAAAGTCCTCCTCCCCGGCCGGGGCCAGGTTCTTCTTTGTCAAGAAGAAAAACTGATCTCTTTGACCTTGTATCGGCTACCGGGGTCTCAATCAGATCAGGGTCAAGAACAGATATCCGTTGCCACTAATCTCTGAACTGTTTGCCCGCATACGAAGAGCCAAGATTTTTTCCAAGCTAGACCTACGGGGGGCTTATAACTTAATCCAGATCCACCAGGGTGACGAATGGAAGACGGCATTTAACACCCGAGACGGACACTATGAATACCTGGTAATTCCCTTCGGCCTGTGTAACGCTCCTGCGGTCTTCCCAGAGTTTTTCAATTACATCTTCCGAGATCTCCTCTATGTCTGTGTCGTGGTCTACCTCGATAACATCTTGATATTTTCTCCAGACCCGACGACTCATCAGAGACACGTCCGTCAATTTCTGCTGCGATTAAGGGAGAATCACTTATATGCCAAGTTGGAGAAGTGCGTGTGAGAGAAATTCGCTACCCTTCCTGGGCTACATCATCTCGGAACAAGGCCTCAAGATAGATCCTGAGAGGGTAAAGTCCGTCCTGGAATAGCCGCGCCCTCAAGGCTTAAAGTCCATACAGCGCTTTCTGGGATTCACCAAACTTCTACGGGCAGTTCATCCCAAACTTCTCTTCACTGACAGCACTCATCTCTACCCTCACCAAAAAGGGCATAAACGCCAAGGTGTGGACTCCAGAGGCAGAATCTGCGTTTAATAGCCTGAAGAGTGCCTTCACGTCAGCCTCAACCCTCCATCATCCGGATGTGTCGCGACATTTTTTGTTGGAGGTGGATGACTACTCTGTTGGTGCAAACACACTTCTGTTCCAGAGAGGTCCCAAAGGCCAGGCAGTGGTATGTGGCTATTATTCTAAACTTTTCTCTTCCACAGAGCACAACTACTCGATTAGGGATCAGGAGTTACTGGCCATCAAGTTGGCTCTGGAGGAGTGGAGACATCTACTGGAGGGCGCAGCTCACCCTATTCTGATATTTACCGACCACAAGAACCTCACCTATCTCCAGTCGGCCCAACGGCTATATCCCCATCAAGCCAGGTGGTCTCTGTTCTTTGCCCGGTTCCAGTTTGAGCTCCACTACCGTCATTCTGACAAAAATGTGAGAGCCGATGCCTTGTCCAGGTTATTGTGGATAATTCAAAGTCAAACAGTTGCTCCAGATTCATTCATATTTATTTTCTCAAGAGAAGGTTTCACAGAAGTGTCATAATGATGTCACTCAGCAAGTGATGGCAGACTGCACTTTCCATACATTATGAGTGTGTTTATATACAGTTTTTTAGACTAAACTTTTACTACATCAGCTATAAGATTTTCTCTTGAGTTTGCACAAAACAAATTACATTCACAATATTTTCTATTTTCTTAGCATTGCAATATTTTCCTATCAAGTCATTAAATGTTAAGCTCTTATCATCTTCTGTATTCTGTAAGGAGGGCGTAAAGGGTGGGGTCTTGAGTCATCAGTTTTCCCTCAGTCTTTATTCTTGCTGATTCACTCCTCTCCATCACTTTAGTAAATATTTTCCTTAACATAGCAAAAACAGAAATACATTCTCTAAGAACTTCATTCTTATATTGAAGTTAAAATGGAAGTATAGAATAGAAGACAAAATGGTGGAATTAGTTAATTTCCTTCACATTTCACCCTTTTGATAATACCATTATTACACATATATATTATTATTATTTTCACTAACTATCATCCTTCCTGTCACGGACACAGGGTATGTGGACCCACTAGGCCGCTCCTCCGTAGCGGGGAGGCAGCTGACCAGGTCACAGTCTATACGGAAGTCAATGGCAGACAGTAATGCTTGGGTACCTGAAATAGTCCGGGCGGTGGCTGTGGCTCCAGCACGGATGGAGGCTGGTGCGGCAGGTGGCGCCAGACGTGGCGGGCAGTATCCGATGAAGCAGAAGACACTTGACGTGACAGACGACACTGGACGTGGCAGAAGACACTTGACGTGGCAGAAGACACTTTTCCAATGCTTGTAGGCACAGGAACTGGAACAATACAGAATACAGGAACGGTAACAGGGCACGGGTAACAGCTGCAACGGGAGACACTAAGGGACCATTGCGAGACAGACTGGGAAAGACTAACAACGCTCAGGCATCGAACTAGGGGTCTGGACCCCTCTTATAGCCCAGGGTACTCACGGGTCAAAGGTCGTTCAAGATGTCCGTGACGAGCGTGCGCGCGCACCCTGCGGGCTCCGGCGGAGGTGAGTGGATGCAAGTGCTGGCGTCTCCTGAGGAGGAGGCTGGGGCCAGCGCTTGCCGACTCGTGGCTGCGGCTGTCAGCGGGAGGCTGGAGCTGACAGCCCGCAGCCACGGACATTACACTTCCTATCCTGGAAACCACCCCTGAGACAGTCCGTACTTCACAGAGTGAAGGTGGTGGTGCATCTGTGGGACTCTCTTCTCAGAGATGATGTCCTCCACCCTACTCTCAAACAGCTGAGGGGTCTTCAGTAGAGGCAGGTAGTCAAGCTGGGCTGTCAGACGATCAACTCTGTAGCTGTTTTGTCATCATGCTTAGAGAATAGTTGTATCCACATCTTTACTGCAATGAGAAACACAACACATTAATAATTTCCAGGCAATTAATAGCATTAAAATCAGTCCCATCACTACCACTATGGGTTTCAGCAATCCAGAAAGCATATTGTTAAACCAAACACCAATAGATCCCATCCAAAAAAAGGAATTTCATCCCTCCTTAGATATATCTCTAGCTTTTTTTTCTGCAATTCCTTTACTTTATTCATGTGTGCCTCTGTGGGGTCATGTGAGTCTTCAATCCAGGTGCAACCTTCTTCACCTATTACAGCACATGTTCCACCTTCTATTGATAACAGATAATTGTAGCGCACATGGCCGTGGGCCGTCGGGTTTACTCACCTCCCGACGCCCGCAGCCATGGATCTGTGAGCACTGGCCTCCGTCTCCCTTCTAGGAGATGCCAGCGCTCACTTCCGCTCCGTTCGGCTGGGTCCCGTAGGGTGCGCGCGCACGCTCGCGCCCGGCCTTAAAGGGCCAGCGCGCGCAATTAGGAAATCGTCATCACCATCAACTGTCACGATTTCCTGGTCTATAAGAAGGCCCCTGGCCTTCTAATCCTTGCCTGAGCATTGTTAGTCTTTCCTAGTCTGTCTCGCAAATGGTCCCTTAGTGTCTCCCGTGCCCTGTTACCGTTCCTGTATTCCGTATTGTTCCTGTGCCTACCAGCGTTCAAGTGTCTTCTGCCACGTCAAGTGCCATCTGCCACGGTAAGTGTCTTCTGCCACGCTAAGTGCCATCTGCCACGTCAAGTGCCATCTGCCACGTCAAGTGTCTTCTGCCACGTCAAGTGCCATCTGCCACGTCAAGTGCCATCTGCCACGTCAAGTGTCTACCGCTTCATCGGATACTGCCCGCCACGTCTGGCGCCACTTGCCGCACCTGCCTCCATCCGCGCTGAAGCCACAGCCACCGTCCGGACTATTTCAGGTACCCAAGCATTACTGTCTGCCATTTACTTCCACTTAGACTGTAACCTGGTCAGCTGCCTCCCCGCTACGGCGGAGCGGCCTAGTGGGTCCACAAACCCTGTGTCCGTGACAGTACGCTCAGGCCATGGAACCCGCTGGCCAACCCAAGACCCCAGTACAGAAGATTCAGACTGAGATGCATGACCTACGCACACGTCAGGATCAACTCCTTGAGGCGGTGAATTCTATTCTGGTCCGCCTGGATCTACTTGCTGTTCCACCCCCGTTTCTTCCTCCTGAAGCTGTTGCCGTGCCACTGCCTGTTGCTCCCCCTGTTTGTTCCGGATCCTCAGTTCCTCTGCCTCTTCCTCTTCGCTACGACGGTGACCCCAGAGCATGTAGAAGATTTCTCAATCAATGCACGGTGCATTTTAGGCTATGGCCTCATCTCTTCCCCTCCGAGGAGGCCAAAGTGGCATTTATTATCTCACTCCTCGCTGGCAAGGCCCTCGCATGGGCGAGCCCAATCTTGGAGCAACAAGGACCTGTATCCTCGGACCTAGCCTTGTTCCTGCAGTCCTTTCGTGCCGTGTTCGAGGAGCTGGGTCGAACATCCTTTGCCGCAGCCACTCTGTTGACCCTCAAGCAAGAAGGCTCCACACTAGGGTAGTATGCTATCTCCTTCCGTACCCTAGCAGCCGAGCTGGCATGGAACAATGAGGCACTGGTGGCGACCTTCTGGCAGGGACTGTCCTCTCACATCAAGGACGAACTGGCAGCCCGCAACCTTTCTTCTACCTTGGATGCCCTCGTCCTGTTAGCCACCCGGGTTGATATGAGAATCCGGGAGCGCTCTCTAGTGGTTCGTCAGGAGAGCCGGGCCCACAGACCAGCACCCTCTGCCCAGAGACCACTATTGTCCACTCCTAGTGCGCTACCTGAGGAACCCATGCAGGTAGACAGAGTCCGGCTATCTGAACAGGAGAAGCAGCGCAGACGCTCCTCTGGACTTTGTATGTATTGTGGCCTCAAGGGTCATTTTGTGCGCCAATGCCCACAGAAACCGGGAAACTCCAGTACCTAGGGTTGGTTGGAAAGGCAACTCTAGGTGGAACGTCTCCAAACGTTAAAACCTCTTCCAAATTATCGATACCTGTGGCCATCGTCACCGGACAGACATCACATCCTTCCTCCGCCTATCTTGACTCTGGAGCGGCTGCTAATTTTATCCACCAGGATCTAGTGGATCGGTTTCAACTACCCACAGTCCGTCCGGAGAGACCCCTGGCAGTTGCTTCTGTGAATGGTCTACCGTTGCCTGATCTGATCATGCTCATCACTGAGCCGTTGACACTACGGGTCGGAGCTCTTCACTCAGGACAGATCTCCTTCCTGGTACTACCCAAGGCTGTCAATCCTATCCTGCTGGGTCTGCCATGGCTCCGTCTACACGCCCCGACACTCGACTGGAGTTCTGGAGAAGTTCTTCAATGGGGTTCCAGATGCCATAGCCATTGCCTGTCACAAGTCCGTCCTGTTGTGCCCCCTCTGCCTCAGTCACTCTCCGATCTACCTGCTCAGTATGCCAGTTTTGCTGATGTCTTTTGCAAACGAGAGGCTGAGATGTTGCCTCCACATCGGAATTAGGACTGTCCCATTGAACTAGTTCCCAATGCTTCTCTTCCCTGTGGACGAGTATATCCTCTCTCCTTGCCAGAGACTTTATCGATGTCAGCCTATATCAAGCTCTACCCCCTGTGTCCACTGGAATACCCTGGGTGCTCGAGTCAGGGACCTCTAGGTCTGCTGCGGTGGGCTCCACTAGAGCATTGCAAATTGTTCTATATTTGAAATTAACTCTCCCTCTTCCTCATCTTCAAGTTGGTTATCTTCAACTGACTGACTAGTCCTTGTTTTAATGCCTACTGTGAATAAACCTTGGGCTTTTTGTTGCTTTCTAAAAGACTCTACAATCCATCTACTCCAAGCTGCTTTCTCATTTGGCTCAGTCATTCTGGATTTACAATTTTTATAGAAACAGAGCGAGTCAGTTCATATGTTCCTTTTTTTGGAATACCTGAATCAAATCCCCTAGTAAGCTTCCACCATTTTAACAGGTGCTTGCTTACCCATATGCCATACTTCAAATTCATCTACTCGTGTGGTGTCAGAGAAGCCTGCGCTTGCCCTACTCTGTAAACTGGTGATCGGCCAGACCCTTGTTTGTCGTGACTGTTGCCCATAGCCCTGCTATAATGGAGGGGAATCACACCCTTCTCTCTCAGTCTTTATTTTCACTAACAAACTCTATTGCTATTGGCTGTTAGAGAAAGTCCCACACTATGTATCTCCTACGTACCCGTATACACTCCGTATACACTAAATAAATATTCCAACTGAGCCAAATTGCAAACAACTAATCAATAATCCCACAAAGGATCTGCCCATTATATCATCTACATCAAACAATCTAAGAATGGTATCTTCTAAGCACTATGATATTTCATGAGGGAGACAAGCCATGTGCAGCTTCAGGACACGCGCAATTTTTGTTCCTCTGCTGCTCAGGCAGTGTTTAATAACCATTTACTTGACAAACACAGAAAAATAGAAAAACAATCGTGTCTGAGGACGGTAGGGTCCTTTTTCTTATCACTGCACTGCCCCCACCATGTCTTCTCCGTAGAGGTGCGTATTGAGGCAGTTTCAATCACTCCGCCGTAAAGGCCTCTTTCACCCTGATGTGGTATGCACCAACATCCTCATCCATTCACATACATATCAAAAAGAGGTTAGTACATTTAACAACTGTTTGAGGTTCTTGGCAACCGTACTCACGACAAAGAACAGAGGCACTGGGGACCAAAGGAAGGGAGAGCGAATGAGAAAAAAGTTTCTCACCTGTTTAATGGCACCAGTTTGGTCTCCTGTTCTTGGTTCCCGTCCTGGTTTCGTGCCAGCCGATTTCGGTTCCCGGGTTTCGGCACCAAAATTGTTGTTGATAATTCAATGTCAAACAGTTGCTCCAGATTCATTTATATTTATTTTCTCAAGAGAAGGTTTCATAGAAGTGTCATAATGATGTCACTCAGCAAGTGATGGCAGACTGCACTTTCCATACATTATGAGTGAGTTTATATACAGTTTTTTAGACTGAACTTTTACTACATCAGCTATAAGATTTTCTCTTGAGTTTGCACAAAACAAATTACATTCACAATATTTTCTTAGCATTGCAATATTTTCCTATCAAGTCATTAAATGTTAAGCCCTTATCATCTTCTGTATTCTGTAAGGAGGGCTTAAAGGGTGGGGTCTTGAGTCATCAGTTTTCCCTCAGTCTTTATTCTTGCTGATTCACCCCTCTCCATCACTTTAGTAAATATTTTCCTTAACATAGCAAAAACAGAAAAAAATTCCCTTAAAACTTCATTCTTATATTGAAGTTAAAATGGAAGTGTAGAATGGAAGACAAAATGGTGGAATTAGTTCATTCTAAATTCTTAATCTTTCACAAGGTTGTTCGAGACTGAGGATGCCATGGAGTCTCTGCAAAACATCATTGATCTGTCTTGCATTGTCTCTGTCAACCCCTTGCAAGTTAGAGACATTCCTCCGGGGAGGACTTTTGTACGCCTGGCGGACAGAAGAATTCTTCGCTGGGGACACAGCTCCAAATTGGCAGGTTACGCGGGTGCCCATAAAACCCAAGACTTGATTGCCCATCATTTTTGGTGGCCCACGCTGCCCAAGGCCACCATGGACTTTTCTCATCCTGAACGGTGTGCGCGGCTAACAAAGTTGCTCACTCCAAGCCTGCAGGCCTGCTCCAGACGCTGCCCAATGCTCCCTGGCAGCATTTAGCAATGGACTTTGTCACAGATCTGCCTCACTCTGCTGGATGCAGTACGGTTTGGGTGGTGGTGGACTGATTCTCAAAAATGGCTCATTTTGTTCCGCTGACCGGCCTACCTTCTGCTTTCCGACTGGCCAATATCTTCATCCAACACATCTTCCGCCTGCATGGCTTACCTCTGCATATCGTGTCTGATCAGGGGGTTCAGTTTACCGCAAAGTTCTGGAGAGCCCTCTGTAAACTCCTTGATGTGACGTTAGACTTTTCCTCAGCCTACTATCCCCAGTCCAATGGTCAAGTCAAGAGGATCAATCAAATCATGGAGAACTATCTACGACACTTCATCTCCATGCAGCATGATGACTGGGTGCAGCTTCTTCCTTGGGCCGAGTTCTCCTTTAACAACTACACAAGCGAGTCCACTGCTGCAACACCGTTCTTCATTGTTTACGGCCAACACCCATAAATTCCTCTCCCGGTGCAAGCTACGTCCCAGGTGCCCGCAGCTGACTCTGCTTTCAGGGACTTCCTGCAGATCTGGGAGCAAACCCGATGCTCTATTCTGCTGGCCGTCGACCGCATGAAACGAAGGCAGACACAAGGAGAAGAGAGCCTCCTCATTTTCTTACAGTTACCAAGGTCTGGCTGTCCTCTAGGAATATCCGGCTGAGGTTGCTGTCATACAAGTTTGCTCTCAGGTTCCTCTGACCCTTCGAGATCCTACAGCAGATCAACCCTGTTTCCTACAAGCTTCGGCTGCCTCCCACCCTCAAGATTCTCAACTCCTTTCATGTATCCCTCTTGAAGCCCGTGGTCTTGAACTGCTACATCAAGACTCCTAGTCCTGCAGTTGCCCCCAGCGGTTCAGATACATTTGAGGTTAAGGCGATCTTGGAAACCAAAAAAGTAGGAGGAACTTTTTATTTGGTGGATAAGGGGTTTGGTCCAAAAGAGAGGTCCTGGGAGCCAGCGGAGAACCTCAATTTTCCTACCCTCGTGAAGAAGTTTCTCTCCCGCTCTGGCCTCATGAGCAGGGGGCATAAGAGGGGGGATACTGTCATGCCGATGGCCGCGGGCCGCCAGGTTTGCTTACCTCCTGACGGCCGCAGCCATAAATCAGTGAGTCTGGTCTCCATCTCCTCCTCAGGAGACACCAGCGCTCACTTCCGCTTTGCTCTGCTGTGTACCGTAGGGTGCGCTCGCACGCTCGTGCCCGCTCTTAAAGGGCCAGTGCGCGCAACTGAATTAAAGACCAAATTAGACCATGAGCACCCTGGACTATAAGAAGGGCTCTGCCCCTTCCTGCATTCCCTGAGCATTGTTGTCGTTACCCTAGTTTGTCTCTACAAATGGTCTCCTAATGTCTTCCAGTTCCCAGTGTTCCCGTTTCTGCTACCTGTAAACTGTATACCGAGTTTTCCTGGTTCAAGTGCCATTTTGAGTTGGAGTACTATGCCTGTCTTGCTACACCACACCTGGTGTCTGCCTGCTGCCTATGTCCCATCCGAGCCTGTCTTGCTACTGTCTGAAGCTACCACAGGTACACCTATATGAACTACACCGTGTTCCAAATTATTATGCACATTGGATTTAAGTGTCATAAACATTTAATCATTAGTTTTTCAATTAAACACATGGATAGTAATGTGTCTTAGGGCTCTTTGGATCATTGTAATCAATCTCAGACACCTGTGATAATTAGTTTGCCAGGTGTGCCCAATCAAAGGAAAACTACTTAAGAAGGACGTTCCACATTATTAAGCAGGCCACAGGTTTCAAGCAATATGGGAAAGAAAAAGGATCTCTCTGCTGCCGAAAAGCGTGAAATAGTGCAATACCTTGGACAAGGTCATCGTACTGGGAAAAGATTTGTGGCCGATTCAGAGCACAGACGGGTTCGTTCAGTTAAAGGCATAATAAGGAAGGTTTCTGCCAGACAAATTAATAGGATTAGGAGAGCAGCTGCTAAAATGCCATTGCAAAGCAGCAAACAGGTATTTGAAGCCGCTGGTGCCTCTGGAGTCCTGCGAACCTCAAGGTGTAGGATCCTCCAGAGGTTTGCAAGTGTGCATAAAGCTATTATTCGGCCACCCCTAAACAATGCTCACAAGCAGAAACGGTTGCAGTGGGCTCAGATATACATGAAGACTAATTTTCAAACCGTGTTGTTTACTGATGAGTGCCGTGCAACCCTGGATGGTCCAGATGGATGGAGTAATGGATGGTTTGTGAATGGCCACCATGTCCCAACAAGGCTGCGACGTCAGCAAGGAGGTGGCGGAGTCATGTTTTGGGCTGGAATAATGCGGAGAGAGCTGGTAGGCCCCTTTAGGGTCCCTGACGGTGTGAAAATGACCTCTGAAAAGTACGTAGAGTTTGACTGACCACTTTCTTCCGTGGTACAAAAAGAGGAACCGTGCCTTCCGTAGCAAAATGATCTTCATGCATGACAATGCACCATCTCATGCTGCAAAGAATACCTCTGTGTCATTGGCTGCTATGGGCCTAAAAGGAGAGAAACTCATGGTGTGGCCCCCATGTTCCCCTGACCTCAACCCTATTGAGAACCTTTGGAGCATCCTCAAGCAAAATATCTATGAGGTTGGGAGGCAGTTCACATCAAAACGGAAGCTCTGGGAGGTTATACTGACATCCTGCAAAGATATTCAAGCAGAAACTGTACAAATACTCACAAATTCAATGGATGCAAGAATTGTGAAGGTGATATCAAAGAAGGGGTCCTATGTTAACATGTAACTTGGCCTGTTAAGTTTTTTTTGATTGAAAGAGCTTTTGATTTCTGTAAATATGACCTCCTGATGCTGCAAATTCAACAAATTACCATTTTAGTTCTCTTTACAACCTTTAAAATGTTTTGATCTCTGTTGTGCATAATAATTTGAAACAGTGCATTTTGAGTTTTTTTACTTCTAAAAAAAAATCTGTTATCATTAGGAGATTTGTTCAATAAAATTCGCATTATACTCCAACGGTTGATGGCTTGAAGATTATACTGACTGTCATTTGCATCGACTATTTAGGAAAATCAGCGAAAAAGAACATTTGCATAATAATTTGGAACGCGGTGTACAATTAAGGCATGCATTTCAGACACAATTCTCCAAGTATCCGGTGCACTGGCGTAGCTATAGGGGTCGCATCGGTCGCAATTGCGACCGGGCCCCGAAGCAAGGGGGGCCCACAGCCCCCCGCACCACATCAATAAAATGTTACTATAGTAACTCGGGCCGCGGGCCCCTGTTACTATAGTAACAGACTGTACTTACCTTCCTGGTTCCGGATCGCAGTGAAGGTCCTGACGTCAAGCGTTGTGCGCAGCGCATGACGTCACAAGCGCTATGCGCCTCGCACAACATCGAGAGGTCAGAACTTCCGCCGCGGCGGAAAAGGAAGGTAAGATTAGTAGCCCTGACTGGCGGGGTCCGACTCCCGGGACACGCCAATCAGCTGTTTTGAAGGGGCTGCAGCACTCGCACGAGAGCTGCTTCCCCTTCATTCTGGTCACACTGTGAATCGGTGTCGGCGATTCACAGTGTGAGCGAGTAAGTGAAATGAAAGGGAAGCAGCTCTCGTACGAGCGCTGCGGCCCCTTCAAAACAGCTGATTGGCGGGTCCCGGGAGACGGACCCCGACACATCAGCTATTGATGGATTATTCTGAGGATAGGCCTTCAATGTTTATGGACTGGACAACCCCTTTAAGCCTACGATGTAGCAGGCTTAGAGGACCCATTAGACAGGATCACAGATTGTGTGATGCTGTCTGCTGAGCCCTGTATCTAAGCCAATCACATGGTAGGCTTAGATACATGGCCCATGTGTGATCCTGTCTGATGGGCCCTGTGTATACGCCTACCACACTGTAGGTTTAGATACAGGGCCCCAGCACACAGTAATCTTATACTGTATAAGATTACTGTCGTCTGGACCCTGTATCTAAGCCTACCTTGTGGTAGGCTTAGTTACAGGGTCCCACAGACAGTATCACACATGGGCCCTGTATCTAAGCCTAACACACATGTTACTTATCATTTTTTTTGTGTGTTTTCTTACAGGTTCGGCCGTTGGACTACGTCGGATTCCAGGACTACTTCGATGACGGCTTTTTTTTTATTATCAATAAAATGGTTAATGAGGGTTGTGTGTGTTTTTTTTTTATTTCAATAAAATATTTTTTCTATGTCTGTGTTTTTTTTAAAACTATATTACTACCGCCTTAGTAATGGCCACCGGCTAATTGACAGCGTCCGTTGCTAAGGCGGGGCTTAGTGTTAGCCAGTGCAGAGGCTAACACTAACCCCCTTTATTACCCCGGTACCCACCGCCGCCAGGGGTGCTGGGAAGAGTCGGGTACCATCCAGTACTTGATGATCTGTAGTGATGGTCGGCTACTGGGGTGGCCGCAGGCTGGTATTATCAGGAGGGAAAAGGCCAAAAACAGTGGCCCTTCCCACCCTGGTGATGCTAGGCTGCTGCTGCTTTATTGTATCTGGCTGGTTATGAAAAATGGGGGGGGACCCCACGTAATTAAAATAAAAAATAATTGGAAAGAACGATGTGGGGTCCCCCCCCAATTTTTATAACCAGCCAGATACAACACAGCAGCAGCAGGCAGCATTACCAGGGTGGTAGGGGCCACTATTTTTGGCCTTCCCCAGCCTAATGCTACCAGCCTGCGGCCACCCCGGTGCCTGCCCGTCACTACAGATGGTCGGGTACTGATTCATACCCGGCTCTTCCCAGTACCCCTGGTGGCGGTGGGTACCGGGGTAATAATGGGGGTTAGTGTTGACCTTGGCACCGGCTAACATTAAGCCCGCCTTAGTAATGGAGGTTGTCAATCAGCCAGCGGCCATTACTAAGGCGGTAATAATAAAGTTTAAAAAGATACACGCACATAGAAAAAATATTTTATTGAAATAAAAAAACACAACCCTCATTAACCATTTTATTGAGAATAAAAAAACGGCGTCATTGAAGTCCTCGAATCCGAAGTCCAACAACCGAACCTGTAAAAAAACACAAACACACAAAAATAATCAGTAACACAAAGAAGCAAAATTATTATTCTTACCTTTCCTGGGTCCAGCGCTGGAGCCGCAATGTCAGCGAGCTGGCGCCGTTAATCTAATCCTATCATGTGTGATTCTGTCTGCTGAGCCACTGTATCTAATCCTATCATGTGTGATACTGTCTGCTGAGCCACTGTTTCTAATCCTATCATGTGTGATACTGTCTGCTGAGCCACTGTATCTAATCCTATCATGTGTGATACTGTCTGCTGAGTCATTGTATCTTATCCTATCATGTGTAATACTGTCTACTGGGCCCTATATCTAATCCAATCATGTGTGATACTGCCTTCTGAGCCACTGTATCTAATCCTATCATGTGTGATACTGTCTGCTGAGCCACTGTATCTAATCCTATCGTGTGATACTGTCTGCTGAGCCACTGTATCTAATCCTATCATGTGTGATACTGTCTGCTGAGCCATTGTATCTAATCCTATCATGTGTGATACTGTCTGCTGGGCCACTGCATCTAATCCTATCATGTGTGATACTGTCTGCTCAGACACTGTATATAATCCTATCATGTGTAATACTGACTGCTTAGCCACTGTATCTAATCCTATCATGTGTAATACTGTCTGCTGAGCCACTGTATCTAATCCTATCATGTGTGATACTGTCTGCTTAGCCACTGTATCTAATCCTATCATGTGTGATACTGTCTGCTGAGCCACTGTATCTAATCCTATCATGTGTGATACTGTCTGCTGAGTCATTGTATCTAATCCTATCATGTGTAATACTGACTGCTGAGCCACTGTATCTAATCCTATCATGGGTGATACTGTCTGCTGGGCCACTGCATCTAATCCTATCATGTGTGATACTGTCTGCTCAGCCACTGTATCTAATCCTATCATGTGTAATACTGACTGCTGAGCCACTGTATCTAATCCTATCATGTGATACTGTCTGCTGAGCCAATGTATCTAATCCTATCCATAGTTTATAGGGTCGTAGTGCTATAGATATGCTGTCTCTTATACACACACACACACATTCTTTTTAGGGCGGACACATATGTATTGGGGCTATTTCCCCTGACATTTTAAGACCTTAGTGACGCCCCCGGCTGCTAGTGCTGCATTGTTTGGTCACTTAGGAGACCCAGCAATGCAGCTGAAAGCTGCGGGCCGTTGGCCATGAGAAGTTTGCGGGGGGGGGCCCAGAGATACTAAGGTCTGTTTGTTGGGTTTTGTAGATGGGCTGCCTCTGGACTCTAACAGGAAGGTGGCTGTGGGGAGACTGCTGTATGTGACTCGGAAATTAATTGCGCAGCATTAGATACAGCCCTCTCCTCCGACCGAGCAAGAGTTTATAACAAAGGTGAACCTGTTGCTTATCAATGAAAAGGCTATTTTTCTTAAACGTGCAGTGTCTGCTAAATTCAAAAAATTATGGGCGTCTTGGCTGGATACTGATTGTCTGGCTTGTGTCTCACTGCGCAGAGATAGAGGGGGGAGGAGTTAGGTATTTAGGGTTCCTAGTGTATGGGGGTGGGATAATGGAGGCCTGCTGTAAATGTGTTCATGGGTAATAATGTACATGGCTGTTTGAAGGAATCTCTGGGGCAATGTATGTCTCTATGCTGGTATATGCTAAGTTACCCTCTGACAAATGGGGAGCTAATGGTTTTGTGATACATACTGTAACTGTATACATATCTGCCCTGCGTTGCGAGTATTTATTGTGTCCATGTAATGGTTCTTTCCTTCTTGTTCACTCTGGCTGATTGGTTGAGTGGTGAGGGTGTGTGTGTGTGTGTGTGTGTGTGTGTGTGTGTGTGTGTGTGTGTGTGTGTGTGTGTGTGTGCGGGGGGGGGGGGGTTACTTTTGTGTATGTTGCTATATTAGTTGAAAATGACCAATAAAAAGTATTTGATTAAAAAAAAAGAAAATCATCCCTGCTTCATCCTTTCTCAAGGCTATAGGGATGATAGCTCTATAAACCTCTGAATTTGTAATTCTGAAAAAAAAAAAACATTAAGAAATATTTATAACACTATTCATAATACTACATAGCCTGCGATGTTAAAGCGTACCTAACTCTTTAGGTAATTTTTCAAAATAAGCTGTCATATGTGTGCACATGAGAAATAACTATTTCTGGCCATTATATGACTTGTATTCTGCAATTTTTAGCAGTTTTCCCCTCTGCGGTCTCTCTCTCCCTAATTCTCCATTTTCTCTGAACTACTGGGCAGAGCCTAACGGCTATCATGTATCCTATACACAGCTCACATAGGGAAGAGGAGAATTCTGTTCTCCTATGTCTATCATTTATATAGTCCTGGCCAAAAGTTTTGAGACTGACACAAATTTTTGTTTTCACAAAGTTTGCTGCATCAGTTTTTATAGTGGCAATTTGCATTAACTCTAGATTGTTATGTAGAGTGATCATATGAATCTCAATTAATTGTGAAGTCATTCCTTGCCATGAAAATTAACTTAAAGAGGCTCTGTCACCAGATTTTGCAACCCCTATCTGCTATTGCAGCAGATAGGCGCTGCAATGTAGATTACAGTAACGTTTTTATTTTTAAAAAACGAGCATTTTTGGCCAAGTTATGACCATTTTTGTATTTATGCAAATGAGGCTTTCAAAAGTACAACTGGGCGTGTTGAAAAGTAAAAGTACAACTGGGCGTGTATTATGTGCGTACATCGGGGCGTTTTTACTACTTTTACTAGCTGGGCGTTCTGACGAGAAGTATCATCCACTTCTCTTCAGAACGCCCAGCTTCTGGCAGTGCAGACACAGCCGTGTTCTCGAGAGATCACGCTGTGACGTCACTCACAGGTCCTGCATCGTGTCAGACGAGCGAGGACACATCGGCACCAGAGGCTACAGTTGATTCTGCAGCAGCATCAGCGTTTGCAGGTAAGTAGCTACATCGACTTACCTGCAAACGCCGATGCTGCTGCAGAATCATCTGTAGCCTCTGGTGCCGATGTGTCCTCGCTCGTCTGACACGATGCAGGACCTGGGGAAGTGACGTCACAGCGTGATCTGCCAGAAGCTGGGCGTTCTGAAGAGAAGTGGATGATACTTCTCGTCAGAATGCCCAGCTAGTAAAAGTAGTAAAAACGCCCCGATGTACGCACATAATACACGCCCAGTTGTACTTTTACTTTTCAACACGCCCAGTTGTACTTTTGCAAGCCTCATTTGCATAAATACAAAAATGGTCATAACTTGGCCAAAAATGCTCGTTTTTTTTAAATAAAAACGTTACTGTAATCTACATTGCAGCGCCGATCTACTGCAATAGCAGATAGGGGTTGCAAAATCTGGTGTCAGAGCCTCTTTAAAGAGAACCCTTCACCTGCCCCAAATGTGCACCATGTAATAAGCAGGGCTGCACAAATCCTGGGGCACTTTAAAAAAAACTTCTATCCTTCTCTGTTATTTAGATATTGATGCTGTTATATTTGGCGCACCTCCGCTGCCACCACTGAACAGAAGAGGAGATGAAAAATGTGAATTCTTCTTCGTCTGTTTAGTGACGCGGGAGTATCATCAGCAGCAGCGTCGCACGCTCTTACTCTTCAGTTCTCAGCAGACAAGGACGACAAGACTGTGTGATCTCTTTTGTGTGATCTATCACAAACACCCCATTTCCACTGCATTTCAGCCCTGCCACAAAATGACCTGCTAACATAATTTCAGTGATCGTCTCGATAGCTCAGGAGAAAAGATTAATGAGGACAAGGCAGCTGATATCACTCTATGATGCTGATTGAATTATAAGAGCAGACTGGTTGCTTCAAAAGGGGGATGGTGCTTGAAATCATTGTCTTCTTCTGTTAACCATGGTTCACCAAGGAAACACGTGCAGTCATAATTGCTTTGCATCAAAGGGGTTTTACAGGCAATGACATTGCTGCTTGTAAGATTGCCCCATAAACCATTTATTGGATCATCAAGGACTTCAAGAAGAGAGGTTCAATTGTTGTGAAGAAGGCTTCAGGGTGCCCAATAAACTCCAGCAAGTGACAGGAATGTCTCTTAAAGAGTATTCAGCTACGGGATTAGTTTAAGGGCTCATTTACACGAGCGTGTTATACGTCCGTGCGACACGCGTGATTTTCACGCGTGTCGTACAGACCTATGTTAGTCTATGGGGCCGTGCAGACAGTCCGTGATTTTTGCGCAACGTGAGTCTGTTGCGTAAAACTCGCGACATGTCCTATATTTGTGCGTTGTTCGCGCATCACGCACCCATTGAAGTCAATGGGTGCGTGAAAATCACGCATGCCACACGGAAGCACTTCCGTGGGACGAGCGTGATTCGCGCAACAGCTGTCAAACTATGAATGCAGAATCACTGGAATAAGGATAGAGCTTATAAAAGAAGGCATAACACTATTTGCCTGGACACACATAAAAGGAAAATAGGAGGTTTCCCAGTCCCCAGCTACAGGATCAAGATGGACTTGGATACGCTATAGAATGGGTAGGGGGGTGGATTAACCCAAAATATACCTTTTGAAAAACCTCCTCCTTATGCAGTAATATTTGGAGCTTTGCATTTACTCTGTACAAACGTATAGAATGTCAGTTTTCTCTCACAAAAGAGAGCACATTTTTAGCTTATAAATTTGTCCTGTGTGTATGTTTTTGCACATTTTTAAACAAATAAGAAGTAAAAGTTATATTTTATAAGCTCTATCCTTATTCCAGTGATTCTTTATTAATTCTAAATAGAGTATTTATACTACAAAAAACCTTTGGTGGAAGGAATAAAAATACCACCTGACATCTATTCAAACTCGGAATGTAAACAGAAAAGCACCACGTGCTTTTCTGTTTAAGAACATCCAAACGAGGGGTCATAATGATGGTGGCTGCGCGAAAATCACGCAGCCGCGCATCATACGGGGCTGACACACAGAGCTGTTAAGTGCCTTTTGCGCACGCAAAATGTCGCGGTTTTTGCGTGCGCAAAACGCACACGCTCGTGTAAACCCGGCCTAACACCAGTGCAGATTTTGCTCAGGAATGGCAGCAGGCAGGTTTTAGTGCATCTCCATGCATAGTAAGGCGAAGGCTTTTGGAGGCTGGCCTGGTGTCAAGAAGGGCAGCAAAGAAGCCACTTCTCTCCAAGAAAAACATCAAGGACAAACTGACATTCTGCAGGAAGTACAGGGATTGGACTGCAAAGGTCTGTGGTAAAGTTATTTTCTCTGATGAAGCCCTCTACAGACTGTTTGGGAGATCTAGAAGAATGATTGTCCGGAGAAGAAAATGTGAGCGCTACCATGAGTCCTGTGTCATGCCAACAGTAAAGCATCCTGAGACCATTCATGTGTGGGGTTGCTTTTCATCAAAGGGAGTGGGCTCACTCACAATTTTGCCTAAGAACACTTCCATGAATTTAGAATGGTATCTAAACATCCTCCAAGAGCAACTTCTCCCAACGATCCAGGAGCAATTTAGTGATAAACCATGCTTTTTTCAGCATGATGGAGCACCATGTCACAAGGCAAATGTTATAACTAAGTGGCTCAGTGAGGAAAACATTGAAATTTTGGGTCCATAGCCAGGAAACGCCCCAGATAACAATCCCATTGAAAATCTGTGGTCAATCCTCAAAATGTGGGTGGACAAACAGAAACACAGAAACTGTGATAAACTCCAAGCACTGATTAGGCAAGAATGGGTTGCCATCAGTCAGGATTTAACCCAGAAGCTGATATCCGGTATGGCGGGGCGAATTGTAAAAGCCTTGAAAAAGAAGGGTCAATACTGTAAATTTTGAGTTTTTGCATAAACTTGATGTATTTGTTAATAAAAGTTTAACAACTTATAAAATACTTATAATTGTACTTCAGTATACTATAGAAACATCTGACTAAAAGATCTAAAAACAATGAAGCAAACTTTGTGAAAACCCAAATATATGTTAGTCTCAAAACTTTTGTGCAGGACTGTAGAAGCTTCAGCAGCATGGGGAACACTATAAAGGGGTGAGAAATTTCACTTACTAGGAAGCTGCAGCATATCTGTGTGTGTTCCTTTCTCTACTCCCTCCTCATCTCTCCAAAGACATCTATGGGCAGTGTGTCTGTGTCTTTCTCTCTCTGCTCCTGCTCACCCCTCTGCTATCCTTAGACATGTATGGGCAGCGTGTCTGTGTCTCTCTCTTTCTGCTCCCTCCTGCTCCCCTTCCCCTCACCATAGACTTGTTTGAGCAGCGTGTCAGTATCTCTCACTCTATTCCCTCCTCCTGGTCCCCCCTCACCATAGACTTGTATTGACAGGCAGTGAAGAGACACACCGCCACCTTCTGAAGTCCGTCAATTCTGGTCTGTAACTAGAGACAGATTTTGCTTGACAACAGGGGTTGGACAGCAGATTACAGAAAGGAAGACACCTAGTGGCAGTAACGTCACACAGAATTTGCATGGATAATACAACAAAATGTTAACAGTAAGTAAATTACAAAGTGGATATATATCAGGTATGCTATTAGATTAGCATAAATTGTTAGAAAAGTTAAGTTGCAGCCATATATAAAATTAAGCAAGTATTCACTGCAGACATTTACAGCTCCAGAAACTGCATTTTGTAGACATTGATCCAAAATTATAGTTTATATGACAAATTATGGAAATGTTTTGTTTTCATTGTTCTGTGTCTGATGAATACTAATCAATGTTTATTATCTTTCTCAAGAGCCAAGACTGAAGTTGAACCAAAGTCTGAGCGAAGCTGAGCCTGTAAGTTATGATTTGGAGTGTATTTTACAAAACACACATATGCTTATATACAATATCCTCTATTACATAAATTACAATAACTCCGAAGACTTTATGTATCTAAACTAACAGAGTAAATATTTTATTGTCGAACATGCAGTGGAAACATAATAGCTGAATTGTGGGAAACAAGTCAACCTTTCTCTGAGACAGTGTTTGCACATGAGGCTCAATGGAGGAGATTAACTAAGCAAAATGTGGCAGAATTCTGCTGAAAATCACGCCATGAAAATGGAACACATGGTGTGTGCTAAATTTTTTATGTTGGTTTAACACATTTTTGGACATTTTGTAAAAGTATCAAAACATGAAGAAAATAATAATAATAATAATAAAAAGCATCAAATATATAAAATATGCATATCTGCAAACTTTTAATTTATTTTTAAAGTTAAAAAGTGTCCTACATCTGCACAGGCGCTTCCATATAGTTTCAAATAGATTTCAGTAATGGTATCAGCTAGATGTGCCTATGTAAATAAACTCTTGTAGCTATGGTTCGTGAGATCTTAGCTTGGGAAGTGACAAAAATGAATGTCATCTGTGGCACTAGAGAGACAGTTTTACCGCTTTTGGAGGAGAGTTTGCAAGAATGAATGAATGAATGTCACATAAATGTAAGGTACATAGTTACACAGGTTGAAAAAAGAAACAGGTCCATCAAGTTCATACTTTTTCAATTATACACAATTTGTTGCTAGATTAGTCATAACCCTCAATACCAATTTGTCATTAAATAAGCATCTAGCCGTTTTTAAAATGCCTACTTAGTATTTGCCAATTCTACCTCTTGGGCTAGGGCATTTCAGAGTTTGACTACTCTAAGGGTATGTGCACACGATAACTGCAATTATGTCTGAAATTACGGAGCTGTTTTCAGGAGAAAACAGCTCCTGAATTTCAGACGTAATTGTATGTACTCGCGTTTTGCGGGGCGTCTTTTAGGAACGTAATTTGGAGCTGTTCTTCATTGGAGTCAATGAAAAACGGCTCCAATTACGTCCCAAGAAGTGTCCTGCACTTCTTTTGACGAGGCTGTAATTTTACGCGCCGTCTTTTAACAGCGACGCGTAAAATGACAGGTCGTCGGCATAGTACATCGTAAAGCCCATTGAAAGTAATGGGCAGATGTTTGACGACGTATTGGAGCCGTTTTTTCAGACGTAATTCGAGGCGTAAAACGCCTCCATTATGTTTGAAAATAGGTCATGTGAACCCAGCCTCACTGTAAAGAACACTTTCCTATATTGATGTATGAATCGCCTTTCCTTCACAAAGAATAAATGTCCCCTGGTCCTTTGTAAAGACCTTGGAAAGAATAAATCATGTGCTAGTTCTTTGTATTGACCACAAATAGACATGTTAATAAAATCACCTCTAAGGTAGCTTTTCTCCAAACTGAACAAGACCAATTTTTCCAGACCTTCATTGTAAGAGAGACCTCCCATCCCATTTAAAAAATCTAGCCACCCACCTTTAGACCTTCTCCAGCTCTCCTATATTCTTTTTACAAAGTGGAGCCCAAAATTAAATCCCCTGTTTAACCCCTTCGCGCACCACGATGTAATAGCACGTCCTGGTGTGGGGGGTGAAGTATGGAGCAGGCTCATACGCTGCTGGTATAAGCTGTGTATTACAGCTCAGAGGCGTAGCTAGGTTCTCCAGCACCCGGCGCAAAGATTCAGTTTGGCGCCCCCCCCAACCTCTTTCCCGACATCTCCTTCCCCCTCGCCGTGTTTGTTTTCTCTACCAATCGACGTGTCATTTCTTTTTATGTAACGTGAGCATAAAATTATTTGTACGTTTCACAAGCAATATGGTTCTATACACAACACCAGAACCAAGCTCAGTACATATATACAGCCCCAGAACAAATACAGCTCAATTTAGTGCAACCCCTGCCGTATAGGTTTGTACGGCGTAAAACTACAGCTCCCAGCATAGCCCAAACAATGGTAAGGATATGCTGGGAGATGCCGTTTCACAAAAAATAAATCCTATCATAATCACACCACCCATCATCTCGCTGCAGATCATACAGTGACTACATTACTGATTAGAGGCAGAGTGAACATTTACATTAAGTGACTCACCGTTGACGTCTCAGATTCTAGTTATTTTTCTCCATTTGGTCCAGACCTCTATGATGACTCCTCCCGGTCCATTTCTGCAGTTTGCCGCTCACATGTCTTCAGCTTCTCACTTTTCCAACATTTCTGCACCTATAAATAAATATAAAGTTATCATTATACCACACACTACGCCCCTAAATATAATAGCGCCAAACACTGCACCTCTAATTATAATAGCACCATACACCGTGTCCCACACGCACACACTGTGCCACCTGTAGATAGTGCCTGCCATAGAGCCCCCTGTAGATAGTGCCCCCATATAGACCACCCCTGTATATAGTGTCCCACGAATAACTCCCCCTATAGTGCTCTACAGATAGCCCACCCCTGTATATAGCCCCCTGTAGATATAGCCCACCCCTGTATATAGAGCTCTACAGATAGCCCAACCATGTATGTAGCCCCCCTGTAGATATAGCCCACCCCTGTATATAGTGCTCCACATATAGTCCACCCCTGTATATAGTGTTTCACAGATAGCCCACCCCTGTATATAGCCCCCCTTGTACATATAGTCCACCCCTGTATATAGTGCTCCACTAGATAGTCCACCCCTGTATATAGTGCTCCACAGATAGCCCACCCCTGTATATACTATATACAAGGGTGGGCTATCTGTGGAGCAGTATATACAGGGGTGGACTATATGTACAAGGGGGCTATATACAGGGGTGGGCTTTCTGTGGAGCACTATAGGGGGAGCTATTTGTGGGATACTATATACAGGGGTGGGCTATATCTACAGGGGGACTATATACAGGGGTGGGCTATATCTACAGGGGGACTATATCTACAGGGCTGGGACCATATCTACAGGGCTGGGACTATATCTACAGGGCTGGGACCATATCTACAGGGGGGCTATACACAGGGGGGCTATATCTACACAGGGGGGCTATATCTACACAGGGGGGCTATATACAGGGGTTGGCTATACCTACACAGGGGCGCTATATACAGGGGTGGGCTATAGAAAGGGGGGCTATATCTACAGGGGTGGGCTATATACAGGGGTGGGCTATATACAGGGGGAATATATCTACAGGGCTGGGCTATATCTACAGGGCTGGGCTATATCTACAGGGCTGGGCTATATCTACAGGGCTGGGCTATATACAGGGCTGGGCTATATCTACAGGGCTGGGCTATATCTACAGGGCTGGGCTATATCTACAGGGCTGGGCTATATACAGGGCTGGGCTATATACAGGGCGACTATATCTACAGGGAGGGCTATATACTGGGGTGGGCTATCTATGGAGCACCATATACAGGGGTGGGCTATATCTACAGTGGGCTATATACTATATAGCCCACCCCTGTATATGGTGCTCTATAGACAGCCCACTCCAGTATATAGCCCCCCTGTATATAGCCCCCCTGTAGATATAGTCCCCCTGTATATAGCCCAGCAGATATAGTCCTCCTGTATATAGCCCAGCCCTGTAGATATAGTCCCCCTGTATATAGCCCCCCTGTAGATATAGTCCCCCTGTATATAGCCCCCCTGTAGATATAGCCCCCCTGTAGATATAGTCCCCCTGTATATAGCACAGCAGATATAGTCCCCCTGTATATAGCCCAGCCCTGTAGATATAGTCCCCCTGTATATAGCCCAGCCCTGTAGATATAGTCCCTCTGTATATAGCCCAGCAGATATAGTCCCCCTGTATATAGCCCAACCCTGTAGATATACTCCCCCTGGATATAGCCCTCCTGTAGATATAGTCCCCCTGTATATAGCCCAGCAGATATAGTCCCCCTGTGTATAGCTCAGCCCTGTAGATATAGTCCCCCTGTAGATAGCCCAGCCCTGTAGATATAGTCCCCCTGTAGATAGACACCCCCCATAGATAAAGTCCCCCGTGTAGACAAAGTCCCCCCCGCAGATACAGCCGCACACTTCTATTACAATTTTTTTTTTAAATAAAAAAAATTCAAACTCACCTTATTCCCGCTCCCACGCCGTCCGGCAGCCATGGAGACCTGCTCTCTTCTGCGCAGGTCTCCAGGGGGTTGAACACAGCGTCTATGAAAGACGCTGATTGGCTGGGCAGGATGACTTTCCCTGTCAGTCAGTCAGCGCCTTTCATCAACGGAAGCATCACTGGTACAAAAGGTACCAGTCGCTTAATTTGTGGAAAGGCGCTGAATGGCCGGGCACGGAACGTGCCCGGTCATTCATTGCTTCTAATTGTACCTGTGTCCTTGCGACACAGGTACAATTATAGTGCAGGAGGAGGTGGCGCTGGCGCCCCCCTCTGAACTGCGCCCGGGGCACATGCCCCGCTTGCCCCCCCCTAGCTATGCCCCTGTACAGCTGACACCCTAGATTAACGGCCAGGAACATCGATCGCATTGGTCTTGGTTGTTTAACCCCTTAGATGCCGTGGTCAAAAGGGACCGCAACATCGAAGCCATTAGAAAGAGGGGGCGGTCCCCTCGGGCAGTCCATCGGCCCCTCCTCGATGCGATTGCGAGCTGCCAATGGTTATCATGGCAGACCAGGGGCCTAATGAAGGTCCCCAGGTTTGCTTTCTCTCTGTCTCTGTTAAGCCCTACCTCTGGCAGAGCTTAACAGAAGCCTGTAAAAATGACAATATACAACGATTGCTGGTTCATATCCCCTTGGGGGACTAAAAAAAGTGTAAAAAAAAGTCTAATACAGTTTTCAGTAATAAAAATATATATATATTAAAAGTTAAATAAAATACCCTTTTCCCATTTTTCCTCTAAAGTAATGCAAAAAATAAAAAAGTAAACAAAATTGGTATCAAAGTCTGAACTATTACAATATAACATTATTTATTTTGCATGATGAACACCGTACACCGTAAAAAAATAAAAATTAAAACACCAAAATCTCAGTTTTTTTGGTCACCTTAGGTCTCATAAATTTTTCATAAAAAGTTAGCAAAAAGTTGTATGTAACAAAAAATAGTACCAATAAAAACGACAGATCATCCCACAAAAAATAAGCCCTCACACCGCTCAATCGACGAAAAAATAAAAAAGTTATGACTCTCCGAATGTGGTGAAACAAAACAATTTTTTTCAACAAATAGTTCTTTCTTTGTAAAAGTATTAATATATATATATATATATATATATATATATATATATATATATATATATATATATATATATTGGCTTGACAAATATCCCATAGAGACGGATCGAAACGTTGCCTGCCTGGGGTGAATAAATACACCACTTTTTTTCACTAATGTCCTTGGAGTGCTGCCTCTTCATTTTTTGGGGATTTCATTAACAAGGGTTCCTAGCCTCAACCTAGGATGCCTTCACCCACTGCTGTTGCTGTGCTGCTTTATTCTTTTTCTCATTATAAAAAAACGATATAAATTTGGTATCACCATAATCGTACTGAGCCACACAATAAAGTTAAGTTGCCGTAAAAACAAAACCCAAAAAACAATGGAGGAATCACAGTTTTTTCCAATTCCACCCCAACTTGAATTTGTTTTCAGATTCCCACTACATTGCATATAGTGCCAAAAGAAACTACAACTCCTCCCGCAAAAAATAAGCCTTCACACCTCCTGGAAGTTGGGGAGTGAAATCCGAAAATGAAAAAGCAAAAAATGGCTTCGTTCAGAAGTGGTTAAGATGTGGACTTACATGGGATTTATAAAGGGGCAATATTACATTTGAAATACAGATTTTATCTTTATTTTTATACAATTTGAATTATTTGTTTTTGCAGATGCTGCTTGACATTGAGTATTGCTGCTTAACTTACTTGTAACCAGAATACCCACGTCCTTCTCTTGTTCTGTTATCTCCAGGTTTTTTTTCTATTTTAAGTATATGCATTAATACTATACCTGCAGCCTATGTGAATTATTTACATTCATCAACATGAAAATTCATCTGCAATGCTTTTTCCCAGGCTGCCAGCTTATCTAGGTTTTTATAGTCAAGCTGAGTTTTAAATTATCCTACAAAGTTTTGTATTATCAGCAAAAACTGACATTTTACTATGTATACCAGCCATAATAAAGAGATGTGTCATGGTGCGGGGTGTGGACCCACTGGGCCGTACCGCGGAGCGGGATAGCAGCTGGCCAAACAGGTACAATGCAATGCCTATAGTCCAGAAAGGGTACCTGAGGCAATGTAGACAGTAGTGGTGGATTCAGGCTAAGATGAGGCCTCGACAGTAGACAGACCCCCGCGCGGGGTGACACAATAGATGCAGCGGAGGACAGAACTCGACCTCAACTCTTGACGGCACAGGGGCACGGTAGCACAGGATATAGGGTACAGGCAGCAGGAACGGGTAACACTGGGAACTGGAAAACACTAGGAGACCATTTGCAATGACAAACTTAGATAACACAGGAACGCCCAGGCAAGGATCAAGAGGGCAGAGTCCAGCAGCATTCTGGGCTTATTGCAGATATTCTGCAACTGTGCGCGCCCTCGCCCTTTAAGGCCGTTTACACAGGTGCGCGCGTGCCCTGCGGGAGACAGTATCCGGACCAGGTAGTGAGTGCCGGTGTCTCTCAGAAGGGAGATGCCGCCGGGAACTCACTCACCCATGGCCAGGCCGTCAGAGGGTAAGTCAGGACGATGTTCCGCGGCCATAGACGTTACAAGATGAAAAAGAATTGGACCTCAAACAGATCCTTGTGGTACCCCACTGCTGACTACAGCCATTTTGAGTATGTACCTTTCACAGACACTATTTCTTTTCTGTCCTTTAGCCAGTTCTTTACCCAAGTGTATACATGTGCCCCAGTCTCTGTGTTAGAAAACGTCCGTCGCTACTAGCCAAGCTTCTGGGTGGCCCTGGTTTGAAATGCAGAGCCAATCTGTTTTTTCTATCTGCAACCAATCAGAGCCAAGGGTTGAGTATTTGAGTCTGTTCAGTTTCTTGTTTGTTGCTTGTGATTTTCTAGTGAATTCATATTTCTGATCAAGCTCCTGGTTACACCCTGAATTACCTTTACTACTTGGACTTATTGAACTGGACTTCAGCTTTGCCTTTGGATTTTCCCTCTGCTCACTTATTTGGATATTTTACGCACAGCTGGTTTCTACCTCTGCAACTGGTATACTTCTGTTTTGCAATTTGGACTTTTAGTCTCTCCTGGCTTGAAATCTGCTTGTTTATTACCCCTCAGGCTTTCTGGTTATCCGTTCTGGTATTGCCTGCAAGTGCACCTCCTGTCCAACACCTTATTCTGTAAAAGCAACCTGGGTTCTATGCGGCCAAATCCAACCTGCCTTGCGGCGGGCTCTGGTGAGGACTATAGAGTAGCCTTAGACTCTGATGACCAGAGCGGTGACGGACTTGAGGTAGCTGATTTACTTGTACGCTTGATGCAGACAGTTTCCTGCTGCCTCTGCTCAAGTAGTGATTCCGTCACATAATCACAAGCCCTTAAAATTGTCGTTTCCACTATGAAACCTATGCGCGACCTGGTGGAGAAGATGAACGGTCTTACTCAGCTTGTACAAGATCTGGTCGCAAGGATTCAACACCATGAAACTGTGCAGGTCCAAGCAGTCATTCCAGCTGCAACTCAGGTTGAACCTAAGATGAACTTACCTAATCATTTTTCTGGTGATCTTAAGTCTTTCATTAACTTTTGTGAGAGTTGGAAATTGTATTTTCGTCTGAGCCATTTTTCCTCTGAAACTGAGCAGCAACGAGTTGGTTTAGTCATTTCCCTATTGCAGGGAGTTCCTCAAACCTGGGCCTATTCATTGAGACCTGATGCCACTGAATTTTTCTTTGTTGAGACCTTCATTGCGGCCCTAGGTTTATTATATAGTGAACCAGATCGCACTGCAGTGGCTGAGTCCAATCTGTTATCTCTCCAGCAAGGAGTCCTGTCGAGGATTATTGTTCGGACTTTAGATGGTGGTCTGTCCCTTCACAGTTGAATGCTACAGTGCTCCATTGTCAATTCCGCCAATCCTTTCTCAAACCTTAAAAGACCTTCTGGTAAATTACCCTCCGCCTTCGACTTTAGAAGATACCATGACTCTCATTGTGCATCCTGACCGACGTTTACGAGAGCACAAAAATAAAAGTTCAGCAATAGTCTCTCCTATTCCCTGCGCTGAGATCCCCCCATCTGTCTCCCTGGAGCCCATACAGTTGGGGTACATGATTTCCCAGATTTTCTCAAAAGATACTTTTGCCTGCTAATACAGTATATTGTATTATAATTTTTTGGGATTTTCAGGTTGCTAAAAAAATTGTCTATTTCCCTCATTCAACTGAGGAACCCTGTCAAAGTGTCTGCTGTAGTACAGTAATACCCTTCTCTCTCAGGGCCAGTCAAGTTCTCCGCCTGTTACTTTGGAACTGGGTAGCTTGCATACTGAACTAATTTCTTTCTTTATCCTAGAAAATTTGCCTACAGTGGTAATATTGTGAATACCATGGTTACAGGCACACAATCCTGTTATTGATTGGGTAAGGGCAGATTTCATTAAGTGGAATTATAAATGTCATGAATCTTGCATGTCTCTATCTACTACTAATGTATCTTGTAATGCAACATCGTTGCCTGAGTGTATTCAAGATTTCGAGGATATCTTTTCTGATCCTATTTTGTCTAAAGGTATAGTGGTTTCTGCAATATCGCCTGATATTGCAACTGAGATTAAAGAATGTCAGCAGCTCGCTCCGCAAACCATTCATGTTGGGAGATTGTTTGTACCTCCTCCGTTCAGATTTAGTTTGCTTAATGAGTTACATGATTCTGTTTTGTCTGGTCATCCAGGGCTAACTGGTACTAAAAAACTAATCTCACGTTTCTACTGGTGGCCGTCTGTATCTCGTGATGTTAGTTCCTATGTCTCTGCTTCTGATGTTTGTGCTCGCACTAAGACTCTTCAAGTTCGTCCTATGGGTGAACTATTTCCATTGTCTGTGCCACTGAAACCTTGGTCCGATCTGCCTATGGATTTTATAACCAATTTTCCTCCCTCTGAAGGGAAAACTATCATTTGGGTTGTGGTGGACCATTTCAGTAAAATGTGTCATTTCATTCCATTGCCTCAACTCCCTGATTCCAAAATGCTGTCCAAATTATTTATTGATCAAGTGGTTCGTCTGCATGGTATTCTGGAATATAGTCTCTACTAGAGGTGTACAATTTGTGGATCACTTCTGGAGAGCTTTCTGTAAGAAACTCGGTGTACAGTTATCTTTCTCTTCTGCATTTCACCCTGAGACTAATGGTCAAACGGAGCGCCTTAATCAAACATTAGAACAATATCTTAGGTGTTATACTTCTGATAACCAGGCTGAATGCATCTCGTATCTTCCATTAGCGTAATTTGTTACAAATAATCGCCACCATGTTTCCCTTGATACCTCGCCGTTTTTCTGTAGTTATGGATTTCATCCTTGTTTTGGTTCATTTTCCACCGCTTCTAGTGATAACCCTAAGGTGGAAGTTAAATCAAATAAACTGTGCACAGTTTGGGCTCAGGTTCAATCGAACCTGAAGAATTCCCAATTAATTCAAAAGAAAAATGCTGACAAAAAACATACGGTGGGTCCTGTGTTCAGTGTGGGACAAAAGGTATGGCTTTCTACTAATCTTCGACTAAATGTACTGTCTCGTAAGTTTGCTCCTAGGTTTATTGGTCCAATCGAACTTGTTGACGTTATTAACCCTGTGTCTTTTTGCCTTGCTCTTCCTCCTTCTTTTAAAATTCATGATGTTTGTCACAAATCTCTCCTTAAAAAAATTGTACAACCATATAATCCACTCAAGAAACCTCCTCATCCAGTTCAGGTCGAAGGAGATATGGTATTTGAGGTTCAAAGGATTGTGGATTCCAAAAGAGTCAGGGGTACACTCCAGTACTTGGTGCACTGGAACGGGTATGAGCCAGAAGAACAAACTTGGGTACCTGCTTTTTCAGTTCAAGCTGATCGATTAGTTAAAGTTTTTCATTTGAAGTTTCCATTGAAACCAAGCCTGAGGTTTAAGGGTCCTGTGGCCCCTCTTAGAAAGGGGAGTACTGTTAGAAAACATCCGTCAATTTTAGGTTGTCATGACTATTAGCCAAGTTCTGGGTGGCCCTGGTTTGAAATGCAGAGCCAATCTGTTTTCTCTGTCTGAAACGTATCAGGGCCAAGCGTGGAGTATTTGAGTCTGTTCAGTTTCTTGTTTGTTGTTCGTGATTTTCTTGTGAATGCATATTTCTGATCATGCTTCTGGTTACACCCTGAATTACCTTTACTACTTGGACTTATTGAACTGGACTTAAGATTTGTCTTTGTATTTTCCCTCTGCTCACTTATTTGCATATTCTGCGCACAGCTGGTTTTGACCTCTGCAATGCCTGGTATACTTCTGTTTTGCGATTTGGACTTTTAGTCTCTCCTGCTTTGAACTCTGCTTGTTTGTTACCCCACTGCCTTTCTGGTTATCCGTTCTGGTAATGCCTGCAAGTGCACCTCCTGTCCAAAACCTTATTCTGTAAAAGCGACCTGGGTTCTATGCGGCCAAATCCAACCTGCCTTGCGGCGGGCTCTGGTGAAGACCGTAGAGTAGCCTTAGACTCTGCTGACCAGAATGGTGACGGACTTGAGGTAGATGATTTACTTGTACTCTTGATCCAGACAGTCTCCTGCTGCCTTTGGGGAATTGCTCATATAGCAACTCCATAAACTTTCACTGGGAATTGCTCAAGTAGTGATTCCATGTCACCCTGCCTCTGTATCTTCAGTACAAGACTGTTGTGTGGTACAGTGTCAAATGCCTTTGGAAAATCCAGTTGTGACAGATCAGCTGCATGACCAACATCCAGATTTGCACTTAACTCCTCATAGCAACCGAGCATGTTAGTTAGGCACGACCTGTTTTTCATGAATCCATTCTGGATTTCAGTTATTCGATTATTGACTAATATATACTTTTGCAGTTCATCTCTTAGAACACCTTCAAATATTTTACATACCACAGATGTCAAACTTACTGGATGGTAGTTACCTGGTTCCACCTTTTTACCCTTCTTAGATATTGGTACCACATCAGCTGTTCTCCAATCCTGTGCACAGATCTTCTTAAAAGATAGCCTGTACAATGGTTAGTCAATTTCCAAGCTTATTTCCCTTAATACCCATGGAAGAATGCCGTCTGGGAAGGGGGCTTTATAAATATTTATTTTGCTCAGACACATGTGTACTTCCTTTTGTGTTAAGTAGATAATATTGGGTGGATAATATTGATTTCTGCCTGACTATCTGGCACTGGCAGCTCATCAGTGAACACAGATGAAAAGTAAATGTTTAATATCTCAGCTCTCAATTTGTCTTATATATAATTATGTTCTGTATTTTGTGTTTTATGTCTAAGTGTGATTACTGTTAGTTAATACATTTTGCTTTTATTTACTATAATATTGTGTCATGAATCACTTCGTGCACACACATTTAGTAGCAAGGTAAATAGATAGTGTTATACAAGGAAAAGGGTAGGGGATCTAGGCATAAACCTAGTGACCTTAATATAAAGGAGGTAGTAAGAGTGGGTGACACGAGTCAGTGAACCTTACTAAATACGAGCCCTTTTACATATGGCGAGCCAAGTCCAAACTCTTTATAAATATATTTTTGTGTTTTGTACAATAAAATTGTGTTAAACCGTGAACTAAGATAGGCGGAGAGGCGTGGACAGGTAACATACGTACATGGTGAAGTGTTATGTTATATTGTGCCTCTAGACCTTGAAGTTCAGACAGGTAGCATAATTTTATTTAAGGCTTAACCCCTTCAGGACACAGCCTGTTTTGGCCTCGTGGACACATGATTTTTTCAAATCTGACGTGTCACTTTATGTGGTAATAACTCTGGAATGCTTTTACCTATCCAAGCGATTCTGAGATTGTTTTCTCATGACATATTGTACTTTATGTTAGTGAAAAAATGTTGTTGATAAATTCAATATTTATTTGTGGAAAACGTCAAATTTTAACGAACATTTGCAAAAATTTGCATTTTTCTAAATTTAAATGTATTTGCTTGTAAAACAGATAATAATACCACACAGAATAGTTACTAGTTAACATCCCCATATGTCTACTTTATGTTTGCATCGGTTTTTTCATGTCCTTTTATTTTTCTAGGACGATACAAGGCTTAGAACTTTAGCAGCAATTTCTCATATTTTCAAGAAATTTTCAAAAGGCTAATTTTTCAGGGACAAGTTCAGTTCTGAAGTGGCTTTGAGTGCCTTCTATATTAGAATGTCCCCATAAATCACCCCATTTTGAAAACTGCACCCCTCAAAGTATTCAAAACCACATTCAGAAAGTATTTTAACCCTTTAGGCGTTTCACATGAATTAAGGCAAAGTGGAGGAGAAATTTACAAATTTAATTTTTTTTGCCGAGAAACGCAACTCAAAATTTATTGCCCAGATTCTGGAGTTTTTAGAAATATCCAACATGTGGCCCTAGTGTCCTAATGGAATGAAGCACCGGCCTCAGAAGCAAAGGACCACCTAGTGGATTTTGGGGCCTCCATTTTTTAGGAATATATTTTAGGCACCATGTCCGGTTTGAAGAGGTCTTGTGGTACCTAAATAGTCGAAACCCCCCAAAAGTGACCCCAAACGACACCCCTCAAGACGTTTTTTTTGCATTATTTAGTGGAATTAGTCTGTGAAGATGAAAATCACCTTTTATTCTGTGGAAACATAGAATTTTTTCCTTTTTACAAGGAATAAAGGAGAAAAAGCACCCCAACATTTGTAAAGCAATTGTTCCCGATTATGGCAATACCCCATATGTGGTAATAAACTGCTGTTTGGTCCCACTGCAGGGCTCAGAAGGGAAGGAGCGCCTTTTGGATTTTGGAGCGCAGATTTTGCTGGATTGGTGCCATGTCGGGTTTGCAACGCCCTGGAGGGAACAAAACAGTGGAAACCCCCCAAAAGTGACCCTATTTTGGAAATGACACCCCTCAAGGAATTTTTCTAGCGGTATAGTGAGCATTTTGACACCACAGGTTTTTTGTAGAATTTAGTGGAATTAGGCCGTGAAAATGAATATCAACATTTTTGTCCACTAAAATGTTACATTTTTTAATTTTCACAAGGGATAAAAGAGGAAAAGCACCCCAACATTTGTAAAGCAATTTCTCCCGATTACGGAAATACCCCATATGTGGTCATAAATGTTTTTTTATTAGAAATTAATGAATCCTTTCAGGACTGATCCTTTTTTGCTTTTTCATTTTCGTTTTTCACTCCCCGCCTTCCAAGAGCCATCATTTTTTTATTTTTTCGTCAATAGAGTGGTATGAGGGCTTATGTTTTGCGGGAAGAGTTGTAGTTTCTATTAACACCATTTAAAGTACCATAAAATGTGCTGGGAAACTGAAAAAAAAAATATTTGCGGGCCGAAATTGGAGAAAACTGTGATTCCTCCATTGTTTTTGGGGTTTTGTTTTTAAAGAGGCTCTGTCACCACATTATGCCCTATCTCCTACATAAGGAGATCGGTGCTATAATGTAGGTGACAGCAGTGCTTTTTATTTTAAAAAAACAATCTATTTTCACCACTTTATTAGCGATTTTAGATTTATGCTAATGAGTTGCTTGATGCCCAAGTGTGCGTGTTTTTACTTTAGACCAAGTGGGCGTTGTGCAGAGGAGTGTATGACGCTGACCAATCAGCATCATGCACTCCTCTCCATTCATTTAGTTAGCGCATAGGGATCCTTTTAGATCACTATGTGCTGCCTTATACTAACACATTAACGATACTGAAGTGTTTAGACAGTGAATAGACATTCCACGGGATGTCTTTTCACAATCTCTGCACTTCGTTACTGTATCTGTGGTAGTTACAGCAGAGCAAAGCGTAATCTCGTTGTAACCTGTCATCTGCAGCGTAATCTCGCGAGATTACGCTTGCTCTGCTGTAAGTGCCACAGACAGAGTAACGAAGTGCAGGGATTGTGAATAGACATCCCGTGGAATGTCTATTCACTGTCTAAACACTTCAGTTTCGTTAATGTGTAAGTATAAGACAGCACATAGTGATCTAAAAGGATCCCTATGCGCTGACTAATTGAATGTCGCTGTCAGCGACAGCTGACCTCCCGGTTCCCGGTGCACACTGTCGCCGACAATGTGCACCTGTAACAACTCAGTAACTATACGTCCTCGTGCGGGAAGTAACCTCCCGCAACAACGTATAGTTACTTACTCATGCGGATAGGGGTTAATACAGAATACAATTAAAAAAAGCAAACCTAAGCTATTGTTTTTCTAAGGAGTTAACGTTTTTTATTTTGCTTTGCAGCGTGCTGCTCCACGGCGACGAATCGACGGGCGATTGAGCAACACATATAGAAGAGTCCTCAGAAGTATCAACGTCGGTCTCCTTCAGTTGAAGTCCAGCTGGTCAGGAAAAGGCATTCCGGAGCAAAGGGACCTTTTTCAAGCAGCAAGGGACAAAGATGACAACACAGACTGAGATGACTTTTGAAAGAGTAAGTATGGATTTCTCCACACTTAAACACCTCATGAAACACAGCACTTTTAATCCAGTACCCCGACTACATATCAGTCAACAGGAATGCTGTGGTCCACTCCGCTGAATGAGGCTTATGCACATTATAAGTTGTGCATTAGCAAGAGGAGTGTTTAAAATAAAACATCTAAATGGCTCCACATTTTCGCTAAACTTATCTGTGTGTATGAGGAGACGTGGAAGCCTGAACACTTAGATATGAAGAGTGATCCCCAAATTTTAACTGCCATTGTTGTGTCCATAATCTGAAGTGGGTTTGTGCTTTGCAGACACAACTGTCAGAGAATGCCCAATGTAAAATTGATAGAGATAAGCAAATTTGCATGCTGGATTCGGAGGTGATAGATTTGAAAAATCATGGTGATGTTATTCATGCACAGCTGACTGAGTCTTATGCTGTGATCAATGCATTTAAAGATAAGGTGGCATCTACGGATGTGATCATTGCCAAGTTGAATGATGAGCTTGCTGCTGGGTCACAATTGGTAACTAGTAGGAAAAACATGATAGAGGATTTTAAAAAAATGTTACCGGCCTTGTCTTTTTCAATAAAGTCAAGTAAGTTTACCCTCTACAGGGCAAAAAATGGGAGTAGAAAGAGTGACGGTTCAGATGTCCCAAATCCGGATCCCATCCAGAAATCTCAAGGTAACAATGTTACGAAAGTGCTACGCAAATGTAAGTGTACGATAATGAGAAGTGCGTCCCTAGCCATGCAGCGCTTTAAGAGATCATGCACTGTTGACGGCCCTAAGTCCAGCAGAGCATGTAATATTAACCCGGCCCAGTCTAAGTCCTGCACGGGTGTCCCGTGCAGTCTGGAGCCAGGGGTCGGCTGTCTAATAACAGCCGTGCACCTGCTCCAACGGCCGCGATCGAAGTTCACTTAGATCGCAGCCATTTAACCCTGTTAAATGCCGCGGTCAATATCGACCACGGCATTTAACTTGTTTACAGAGGTAGGGAGCTCCCTCTCTCACACATTGGGGGCCCGCAAATGCAATCGCGGGCCTCCGATGGGATGCCATGGCTGCCGGGGGCCTGATAAACGCTCCCAGGTCTGCCCTGGGAATATGCCTATTAGGACGTAATTACACTGACAGACAATAATGCTTTGGTATACTAAGATCTAAAGATCGCATAGTAAAGTCCCCTAGTGGGACTAAAAAAATAAGTAAGTAATGTGAAACCTATACATATGTGGTATTGTCGTATTCATACCGACCCATAGAATAAAGGTAATGTTTTATTTACACTGCACAGTGAATGGCGTGAATCTAAACGCATAGAACAATGGCAGAATTTCAGGGTCTTTATCTATTCCCCCCCAAAAAAAGGTTAATAAAAGTTAATAAAAAAATGATATGTACCCCAATATGGTGCCATTAAAAAGTACAACTAATCCTGCAAAAACAAGTCCCTATACAGCTATGCAGATGGAAAAATATAAAAGTTATAGCACTTTGAATGCGACTATAAAAAAACGAAAAAATAGCATGGTCATTAGGGCCTAAAATAGGCTGGTCACTAAGGGGTTAATGGCAAGGATCGGAGCTAGCTCTGGTTCTTGCCGTTACAGGGGGATGTCAGCTGTAACATACAGCTGACATCCACCGCTGATGCTCCTGAACCGGCGCCATCTTGCCGTCGGCTACGGAAGACTTTCAGGCCCCACCTCCGGGCGGGGCCTGAACGGCTTCCAAGCTAGGCAGACCAGGAGGCCAGTATTAGGCCTCCGGTTGTCACTGCAGCCACCGGAACCCCGGCAATTTCATTGCTGGTGTGCCGATGAGCTGCAAACACCTTAAATGTAGCGATTGCTTTTGACCGCTGCATTTAAGGGGTTAATGGCGGGGATCTAAGCTAATTTCGGTTTCCGACATTACAGCTGGATGTCGGCTGTGATACACTGCTGACATCCGGTGATGATGGCACCGACTTCTGAGCCGGTGCCATCCATTTGTCGTATGGATACGGCAAAATGCGGGAACCACGAGCTTTCCATGACATATCCATACGACAAATGTCGGGAAGGGGTTAAAGTGAATATATGAGATTTAAAACTATCCATGGGTATGCAGCTTATACATGTTTTGTATCTAAAGAAGTTTTAAAAACATATAGTTCTCCTAGAAATCCATCCAACAAATATCAATCATATTACTTTAAATTCTGAAAAGCCAAGAACTTCTGAAGTTCTAGTCTTTCTCTTAAGCATCAAGCATCCCAACATAACGTAGCAATATACCTGTATGGCAGCAGAGAGGTGGTGAAATGGCCTGTAGCGCTGTCATCACAACCTTTATAGCATAGAAGACTCAGTACTTAATGGGGCAATCAGGTTGGGACTGGGCACAGAAAGAACTTATTTAGAAAGTAATATTTCAATTAAATATCTATGTTTGTTGAGTTAGTTCTTGTAGCTGATTAATACAAGTCCTTAATTTATGAGGAAAACTAACATGTTTAATACCATTGTTAAAATACTATAGTTTGTAAAGTTTATCATTTTATCTATTCTTGGTCCTTCATCCTTGTTTTATCAAATGCCATGCTGTATAGTGTTTTTTTTCCCCACAGGACCCTTTCTTTATAATCACTGATCAAAGTAGACAAAAGCTGTCTGCTACTTGTGAGTCTTCACCTTTAACTCTAAAGGTAAATATTTTTCTTGTCTTTGTCTTCGTGGTATTTAGCTGAAGTTCAATCTTTCCACTTGTTATTATCATATCAAAGATTCTTGAGGTTTCTTGCATCAATCTTGCATTTTGGTTATTCCCCTCCAGTCCTCGTATTCTCATTTTAAAACCACTGATTTTAGAGTGTACCTAACCTTTCAGGTGATTTTTCAGAATAAGCTGTCATATATGTGTACATGAGAAATAATACTATTTCTGGCCATTATATGACTTCTATTCTGCATTTTTTTTTTTAGCAGTGGTTGCGTCTTCAGGCTCTATCTCTGATTCTCAGTTTTCTCTGAGCTAGTGGGTGGAGCCTAACTGCTATTTTGTCACCCATATACAGATTCCTGCTCCCCTAGGTGTATCTATTACACAGAGGCGTAGCTAGGTTCTCCAGCACCCGGGGCAAAGATTCAGTTTGGCGCCCCCTCCCAACCTCTTTCCCGACATCTCCTTCCCCCTCGCCGTGTTTGTTTTCTCTACCAATCAATGACGTCTCATTTCTTTTCCACATTTCTTTTTATGTAACTCGAGCATAAAAACCTTTGTACATTTTACAAGCAATATAGTTCTATATACAACACCAGAACCAAGCTCAGTACATGAATACAGCCCCAGAACAAAGCTCAATACATATATACAGCACCAGCACAAATACAGCTCAATTTAGTGCAACCCCTGCCGTATAGGTATATACGGCGTAAAACTACAGCTCCCAGCATGGCCTGAACAATGGTAAGGATATGCTGGGAGTTGCTGTTTCACAAAAAATAAATCATATCATAATCATACCACCCATCATCTCACTGCAGATCATACAGTGACTACAGTGCTGATTAGAGGCAGAATAAACATTTACATTAAGTGACTCACCGGTGACGCCTCAGATTCTAGTTCTTTTGCTTCATCCGGTCCAGACCTCTATGATGACTTCTCCCGGTCACAGCCCATTTCTGCAGTTTGCCGCTCAGATGTCTTCAGCTTCTCACTTTTCCAACATTTCTACACCTATAAATAAAGATAAAGTTATCATTATACCACACACTACGCCCCTAAATATAATAGCGCCATACACTGCACCTCTAATTATAATAGCACCATAAACCGTGTCCCACACACACACACACATACACACACACAGACACACACACACTGTGCCCCCTGTAGATAGTGCCTGCCATAGAGCCCCCTGTAGATAGTGCCGCCGTACAGCCCCCTGTAGATAGTGCCCCCATATAGCCCACCCCTGTATATAGTGTCCCACAAATAGCTCCCCCTATAGTGCTCTACAGATAGCTCACCCCTGTATATAGCCCACTGTAGCTATAGCCCAGCCCTGTATATAGTGCTCCACGTATAGCCCAACCCTGTATATATCCCCCTGTAGATATAGCCCACCCCTGTATATAGTGCTCCACAGATAGCGCACCCCTGTATATAGCCTATGTCCTATGGACACAGGTACAATTATAGTGCAGGAGGAGGTGGCGCTGGCGCCCCCTCTAAGTTGCGCCCGGGCCCCGCCTGGCCCCCCCTAGCTACGCCCCTGCTATTACATACAGTGCATTCAGAAAGTCTTCAGACCCTTTCACTTGTTTCACAATTTATGTTGAGTCATTGTGCTAAAATAAAAAAAGCACGTTTCCCCATCATTCTGCACTCAATACCTCATAAGAACTAAGTGAAAACAGCATTTTAGAATTTTTTTGCACATTTATTAATAATGTAAAACTCAAATTTTGCATAGACATAAGTATTCAGACCTTTTGCTATGACATTTTAAATTTATCTCTGAGGGCCTCCCATTTCTCTAGATCATCTTTGAAATGTTTCTACACATTGATTAGCGTCCACCTGTGGTAAATTCATTTGATTGGACATAATTTTTAAAGACACACCCCTGTCTATATAAGGTCACACAGCTGACAATGCATACCAGAGCAAAAACCAAGCCATGAGAAGGAAAGAACTGCCTGTAGAGCTCATAGACAGGATTGTGCGGAGGCACAGATCTAGAGAAAGGTGCAAAAAAAAAATTCTGCTGCCATGAAAGTTCCAAAGAGCACAGTGGCCTCCATAATTCCTAATGAAAGTCTGGAACAACTAGGACACTTCCTAGAGCTGACCGCCCCACCAAACGAAGTAATTGTAGGAAAAGGGTCTTGCTAAGAGTGGTGACCAAGAACCCAATGGTCACACTGTCTGAGCTCCAAAGATCCTGTGTGCAGATGGGAGAAACTTCCAGAAGGTCAACCATCACTGCAGCACTCCACCAATCTGGACTTTATGGCAGAGTGGCCAGAAAGAAGCCTCTCCTCCGTAAAAGTTTGCAAAAATCACCTAAAGGACTCTCAGACTGTGAGAAACAAGATTCTGAGGTCTGACCAAACTAAGATTGAACTTTTTGGCCTCAAATCTAAGCGTCATATCTGGAGGAAACCAGGCACTGTTCATCACCTGCCCAATACCATTCCTACAGTGAAGACAAAGGAAAGTGAGGCAGCACTACCAAATGAGTGAAAAAAATAAATGATCCTTTAATTCCACGTGCGACGTTTCAGCTCAGTGTGAGCCTTTCTCAAGCATTGCTTGAGAAAGGCTCACACTGAGCTGAAACGTCGCACGTGGAATTAAAGGATAATTTTTTCACTCATTTGGTAGTGCTGCCTCACTTTCCTTTGTCTATACTGAAGGGTCATTCGGACTATGACCTAAGAGACGTGCACCCATCTTATTTCTGTCCGGTGCTGCTGATCTATACCTTCCTACAGTGAAGCATGGTGATGGCAGCATCATGCTGTGGGGGTGTTTTTCGACGGCTGCAACAGGGAGACTGGTCAGGGAAGGATGGATGGAGCAAAGTACAGAGATATTTTTAATGTAAACCTGATTCAGAGTGCTCTAGACCTCAGACTGGGCTGAAGGTTCACCTTACAGTAAGACAATGACCCAAAGCACACAGCCCAGACAACACAGGGGTGGCTTAGGGACAACTCTTTGAATGTCCTTAAGTGGCCCCGACTTGAACCCAATTGAACATCTCTGGAGAGACCTGAAAATGTCTGTCCACCGACGGTCACCATCCAACCTGACAGAGCTTGACAGGATCTACAGAGATGAATTGGAGAAAATCCCCAAATACAGGTGTGAAAACTTTGTGGCATCATACCCAAGAAGACTGGAGGCTGTTATCACTGCCAAAGGTTCTTCAACTAAGTACTGAGTGATGGGTCTGAATACTTACGTCAATGCAATATTTTATTTTTCCATTTCAATAAAGCAGCAAAGATTACTAACATTCTGATTTCACTTTGTCATTATTGTATGATTTTTATTTAATTTTATCACAAGGCCTCAACATAGCAACATAGCAAAATATGAAAAAATGTAAAGGGTCTGAAGACTTTCCGAATGCTTTGTAAATAGAAGCTGCAGCAGCATGATGGACATTATACAGCAGTATTAAGCACTGTAGCTGTGAATGCAGCATTGGAGTGAGATATAACACTCACCAGAAGCTGCAGCAGCATCTCTGTCTGTGTCTTTCTCCCTCTCCATGGACTTCTGTGGGCAGCTGTAAACTGACCCCTCAGTGAGCTGATAGTCTGTCTTGTCAGAGTAAATTCAGAGTTTTTTGAATAGTTAGGAGAGGCGGGAGCTTGATTGTAGAGAAAGAGGCGTTTTTCTCTAATAAGATATATATGGTAGTTACAGCAGAGGAAGCGTAATCTCGTTGTAACCTGTCATCTACAGCGTAATCTTGCGAGATTACGCTTCCTCTGCTAACTACCACAGAAACCGTAACGAAGTGCAGGGATTGTGAATAGACATCCTGTGGAATGTATATTCACTGTCTAAACACTTCAGTATTGTTAATGTGTTAGTATAAGACAGCACATAGCGATCTAACAGGATCTAACAGGATCGCTGAGTAATTGAATGGAGAGGAGTGCATGATGCCGATTGGTCAGCGTCATACACTCCTCTGTACAACGCCCACTTGGTCTAAAGTAAAAACATGCCCACTTGGGAATTAAGCAACTCAGTAGCATAAATCTAAAATCGCTAATAAAGTGGTGAAAATAGATCGTTTTTTTTAAATAAAAAGCACTGCTGTCACCTACATTATAGCGCCTTATGTAGGAGATCGGGCACTTATAACGTGGTGACAGAGCCTCTTTAAGAAGCAGTAGTACCCCTTTTTATACTTCTTTATTATAGCATGATTTTTTTTTCTTCCGAAAGTATATAAATAATTAGGACCAGCCGCACCATATGTTTTTTTTAAATGTTTTAATGATATACTTAAATGGGCTGTCTCATAAAGACAACCGCTTTTTTTTTTTAAAAGGGAGCCGGCGCGGCAATCAGCTGATCGCCACAGGTACAGCTTCTATACCCCCTGACGATTAGCTGTTATCACAGCCAGCCACACGTTTACACACATGCGACAGCTGTAGGGGAAACGTAACATTACATACCAGCCAGTCAAATGAATTGCCATCTATGTAATGCATAATCGCGCTGGGTTCGCCAGAGCAGGATCCCTCTTCGCTAATGTATATATGTAGAGATGAACCCGGTTTCGGTCCGAACTTCCGGTAAAGTTCGGTTCGCAGCGAATCCGAACTTCACCGGGTTCGGCCGAACCCGTTTTGACCGAACCCGGTCAAAAACATTATACAAATCGGCAGCCACTTATCTCTATCAATCACTGATAGAGAAAAGAGGCTGCTGATTAAAAATAAAATAAAAAGCATTTCATACGTACCCGGTCGTTGTCTTGTTGACGAGTCCCTCTTCTTCCTCCAGTCCGACCTTTTCTGACGCGGCAGCCTGTGATTGGCTGCAGAGGCCTCTGCAGCCTGTGATTGGCTGCAGAGGCCGCGGCAGCCTGTGATTGGCTGCAGCGCTCACAAGGCTGCATCGTCATCAAGGAATGTCGGGCCGGATGTCGAGAGGGACGCGTCACCAAGGCAACGGCCAGGAGACCGGACTGGAGGAAGCAGAAAGTTCTCGGTAAGTATGAACGTCTTTTTTTTTACAGGTACTGTGATCGGTAGTCACTGTCCAGGGTACTGAAACAGTTACTGCCGATCAGTTAACTCAGCACCCTGAACAGTGACTATTTAGTGTATGTGCACACACACTAATTACGTCCGTAAATGACGGACGTATTTCGGCCGCAAGTACCGGACCGAACACAGTGCAGGGAGCCGGGCTCCTAGCATCATACTTATGTACGATGCTAGGAGTCCCTGCCTCTCTGCAGGACAACTGTCCCGTACTGTAATCATGTTTTCAGTACGGGACAGTAGTTCCACGGAGAGGCAGGGACTCCTAGCATCGTATATAAATATGATGCTAGGAGCCCGGCTCCCTGCAGGGTGTTCGGTCCGGTACTTGCGGCCGAAATACGTCCGTCAATTACGGACGTAATTAGTGTGTGTGCACATACCCTTACTGACGTCGCCTAGCAACGCTGCCGTAATGACGGGTGCACACATGTAGCCACCCGTCATTACGGGGCCTCATGCACACGACCATAAAAACACCCGTTATCACGGGTCGTAATTACGACCCGAAATAGCGGGCCCATAGACTTCTGTTAGCCACGGGTACCTTCCCGTTTTCTCACGGGAAGGTGCCCGTGCCGTTAAAAAGATAGAACATGTTCTATTTTTTTATTTTACGGGCCGTGCTCGTAATTACGACTCGTAACTACGAGCACGGCCGGCCGGCCACGGGCAGCCGGCCGCTTTTGCGAACCGTGCTGTCATTATAATTATAGCAGCACGGCCCGTAAAATAGAAAAATAGAACATGTTCTATTTTTTTAACGGCACGGGCACCTTCCCGTGAGAATACGGAAAGGTACCCGTGGGTAACAGAAGTCTATGAGCCCGTTATTGCGGGTCGTAATTACGACCCGCAATAACGGGTGTTTTTACGGTCGTGTGCATGATGGGAGCACGGCTCGGAAAAACGAACGGCTGCCCGTGCTCATCTCCTGAAATAATCTGTGCTGCCTTAAACTCTGTGGACAGGTCAGGATCCTGTTTCTTTTAAATGCTGCTAGGGAACCCGCTCGATCCACTATATAAGGCTACGCTACAGTGCAGCATTTAAAAGAAACAGGATCCTGACCTGTCCACAGAGTTTAAGGCAGCACAGAGTATTTCAGGAGATGAGCGTGCAGATTCAGTGCTGTTGTGAACTCTGCTCTTACCATTACGTAGCTCTCAGTCTGTTATCTCTCCTCCACTCCTGTCCTCAAGAACACCTTCACATGATTGGCAAGTCACCACGTAATGGTAAGAGCAGAGTTCACAGCAGCACAGAGTATTTCAGGAGATGAGCGTGCGGATCTTGTGCGTGGTGGTGACTTGCCAATCATGTGAACGTGTTATAGAGGACAGGAGTGGAGGAGATGTAACAGACTGAGCTACGTAATGGTAAGAACAGAGTTCACAGCAGCACAGAGTATTTCAGGAGAGGAGCGTGCAGATTCAGTGCTGCTGTGAACTCTGCTCTTACCATTACGTAGCTCAGTCTGTTACCTCTCCTCCACTCCTGTCCTCAATAACACCTTCACATGATTGGCAAGTCACCACCCCGCACAAGATCCGCACGCTCATCTCCTGAAATACTCTGTGCTGCTGTGAACTCTGCTCTTACCATTACGTGGTGACTTGCCAATCATGTGAAGGTGTTCTGGAGGACAGGAGTGGAGGAGAGGTAACAGACTGAGAGCTACGTAATGGTAAGAGCAGAGTTCGCAGCAGCACTGAATCTGCACGCTCATCTCCTGAAATACTCTGTGCTGCCTTAAACTCTATGGACAGGTCAGGATCCTGTTTCTTTTAAATGCTGCACTGTAGCGCAGCCTTATATAGTGGATCGAGCGGGTTCCCCAGCAGCATTTAAAAGAAACCGTGTTTGTGTATGTGTGTGTTTGTGTATATATGTGTGTTTGGGTATGTGACTTTGTCTGTTTTTGTTTTTATATGTGTGTGTGTATATATGGGTGTGTTTGTGTATATGTGTTTTGTGTATATGTTTGTGTATATATGGGTGTATTTGTGTATATGTTTGTGTGTAGATGTTTGTGTGTGTTTTTGTATATGTGTATATGTGTGTATATGGGTGTGTGTTTGTGTGTATATATGGGTGTGTTTGTGTATATGTGTTTGTGTATATGTGTGTTTGGGTATGTGTGTTTTTGTTTGTATATGTGTTTGTGTATATGTGTTCGTGTATGTGTGTATAACTGTGTGTGTGTGTGTTTGGATATGTGTGTTTTTGTTTGTATATGTGTGAGTTCGTGTATATGTGTGTGTTTGTCTGTTTATGTGTGTGTGTATATCTTGTTGTGTTTGTGTATATATGTGTGTGTCTGTGTATGGTTGTTTGTTTGTGTGTGCGTGTATATATGTGTGTAGGTGAGTAGAAGTATTGGTATTGTTCACATTGATAACTGTTTTTTTATGTTGTTGCAGATTTTGATGTACCGATTGGACTACATCTACGATTCGTTGGACTACTGCGTAGATCTGCGTTTTTTCAAATTTTAATAAAATGGTTAACGAGGGTTTTGTTGGGGATTTCTTATTTCAATAAAAAAGAATTGTCTTTGTGTTTTTTTTTCAAACTTTATTAGTACCTAGATAATGGCAGTTGGCTGATTGACAGCGTCCATTATTAAGGCGGTACTTAGTGTTAGCCGGTGCAGAGGCTAGCACTAACCACCCATTATTACCCCGGTACCCACCACCACCAGGGGTGCCGGGAAGAGCTTGGTACGATCCAGTACCCGACCATCTGTTGTGATGGTCGGGTACTGGGGCGGCCGTAGGCTGGTATTATGAGGCTGGGAAGGGCCAAAATCAGTGGACCTTCCCACCCTTGTAATGCTAGGCTGCTGCTGCTGTGTTGTATCGGGCTGGTTATAAAAATGGGGGGGACCCCCACGTCGTTTTTTTTTTGGAATTTAACAAATTTAGCAATAGACGGGTCCCCCACATTTTTAATAACCAGCCATATACAAGGCCGCAGCAGTCTGGCATTACATGGGTGGGAAGGGCCACTGGTTTTGTCCATTCCCAGGCTAATAACACTGTGTTGTATGTGGCTGGTTATGATAAATTGGGTGGAACCCCATGTCTTTTTAAAAAAAAAATGTAAATAAATAAATAATTTAAAAAAATGACGTGGGGTCCCCCCCACTTTTATAACCAGCCAGATACAACACAGCAGCAGCAGCCTAGCATTACAAGGGTGGGAAGGTCCACTGTTTTTGGCCCTTCCCAGCCTCATAATACCAGCCTGCGGCCGCCCCAGGGCCCGACCATCACAACAGATGGTCGGGTACTGGATCGTACCTGGCTCTTCCCGGCACCCCTGGTGGTTTTGGGTACCGGGGTAATAATGGTGGTTAGTGTTAGCCTCTGCACCGGCTAACACTAAGCCTCGCCTTAGTAATGGATGTTGTCACTCAGACAGCGGCCATTACTAAAGTGATAGTAATAATAAAATTTGAAAAGAAAAAGACAAAGATATAGATAAAATATTTTATTGAAATAAAGCACCCCCAACACAACCCTCATTAACCATTTTATTGTAGAAAAAAAACCGTCATCGAAGTAGTCCTCGAAACCGACGTAGTCCAAACACCAAACCTGTAAAAAAAAAAAATAATGAAATAAAACATGTCGTAGGCTTAGATTCAGTTTAATGTGTGATACTGACTGTTATACCATGTATAGAAGCCTGCCGTGAAGTTGACTTAGATACAGGGCGCCAGCAGACAGTATCATACATGGCCATACATACATATATACAAATATACATACATATATACAAACATACATACATATATACAAGCATGCACATATATACATGCAAATATACATACATGCAAACATACACACATATATACATGCAAACTATCATACATACATGCATACACACACATGAAAACATACATACATACAAACAAACATGCAAAGATACATACATACATATATACAAGCATGCACAAATATACATGCAAACATAAATACATGCAAACATAATTACAAACATGCACATATATATATAAACATACATGCAAACATACATGCAAAAATAAAAACATGCAAACATACATACATGCACATATATACATACATACATGACAACATACATACAAACATACATGACAACATACATACATGCAAACATACATACATGCAAACATACATACACACATGCAAACATATATACATGCAAATATACATACAAACATGCACATGTATACATACATGCCAACATACATGCAAACATACATGCACATATATACATACATACATGACAACATACATACATGCAAATATACATACATACACACATGCACATATATACATACATGCCAACATACATGCACATATATACATACATGACAACATACATACATACATACATACATACATGACAACATACATACATATATATACATACACACATGCAAATATACATACAAACATGCATACATACATGCAAACATACATTCATGCAAACATACATGCAAACATACATACATACATACAAATATACATACACACATGCACATATATACATACATGACAACATACATACATACATGACAACATACATGCAAAAATACATACATGCAAACATACATACATACATGCAAATATACATACAAACATGCACATATATACATACATGCCAACATACATGCAAACATACATGCACAGATATACATACATACATACATGCCAACATACATACATGCCAAAAAATAATAATAATACGTTCATACTTACTTTCCTCCTGTCCGGCCTCCAGCGATGACGTTTCATCCATGTCGCCGCTGCAGCCTGTGATTGGCTGCAGAGGCGGTCACGTGGGATGAAGCGTCATCCTGACGTGCGTGACCGCCACTACAGCCTGTGATTGGCTGCAGCGGCGAAAGGGATGAAACGTCATCGCTGGAGGCCGGACAGGAGGAAAGTAAGTACGAACGTATAATTTTTATTTTTTTATTACATAAAAATGGTATTTTCCGCGCGCCGAGCATGTACTGTGAAGGTTGCTGAAAGAGTTAGTGCAGCCCATTAACTCTATCAGCACCCTGGACAGTAGCATGCTCGGCGCACGTAAGTGACAGGTTCGGTCAGAACTAGTTCGGTCCGAACCGAACTTTTTTGTGAAATTCGGCGAACTAGCCGAACCGAACTTTTGATAAGTTCGCTCATCTCTATATATATGCCCTAACAGGGTATATGGTCAGGGTTTGTGGTTGTTAGACAAGCCCTTTAACTGTACTCCAGAGAATATTCAGTGACTGGGTGTCATCCCCTGACTAGTACCTTACAAGTCTTTATGCCATTATTTGTGATTAGAAGTTGGACCTTCCGGAAACTTATGTTACTATCAGTCAGAATACAATAACTGCAAATGAGAGATCTCTATTTATCTAATAAATTAATTACGTGATTTCTAAAAGAAATTGGCTGTGCTTTTGATGATAAAGGTATGTCAAAGTGGTGCATTAATTTATTTGGTGTTCAATTACTGTAATGAATGTAGATCACTATGTAAAGATTTTTCGATTTGACATTATACCGTCAAAAGGCCAGATTAAATCTATAGTGTTTCAAAGCGGAAAATAAAATAAAACATGAACACGTGCAATTGGGTGATTCCTTTTTATGTGAACCATATAATATACATTTTATACAGCTGTTGTTTCAGTTGAATTTGAACCTACAAAACCAACGGTGCTATAAAGCAGCAGTGATGCCCAATGAGACATTGATGATCCTTGCAAAAGCAATGAAAAATATTTAAGCATATACAGATATAGCCATCTTTATCTTGACTTTGATAACTTGCTGTAGCGTGATAACAACAAAAGCTATTGAAAAGCCATTGAAAAGTCAAGTTGTAGTTTCCTGATACTATTTAATGCGTTAAAAGCCAAGATAAAGATTGCTACATCTGTACACAGAGAGATTGTATAGATAGGTAAACCAAGTTAGCTCCAGCTTATCCAAAGAACGCTTGGTTTATATAGGAACAGTGCTGGTCACCAAAGCAAATGTTTTGTAATACTTATGTAACTAGTCCATGAGAACACATTTGCAACATGATGCGTTGTCCTGCAGAAGATATATATTAAAAAGATTTGGAGGGAGCAGTAATAGCCATAAAAGAATGAAGTTCAGCATTGACAATTTATGAGTAGCCAATGTTATCCAGAGGGACCTGAAGATTTCAAGACCAGTTTACATTTTTAGATTATTCAGTATGAGTGGACATATTATGACCTTTACCACCTACAAATTAGAGCACAGAGGCAGGAGTTTGTTTCTATTTGATTTATTTTTGATCAACCTTGTTGGAATATTTACGGAAAATGTTGAGACCTTCTGCTATAAGCCACAGTGAAACATAAATACATTTAAACGTTTCTACAATCTTATATTCAATAGTGGTCTATCTACTGTATTGGTACATTTAGAAAATGGCTAAGTATCAATAGTATAATTTTGATTAAAAAAAATCCCTGCAACATTAACGTTTTTATGTATATTAATACTACAAAATTAGCTCTGCTCTATGTCAAGGACATTTATATAATAGCTCTGAGTGTTTTTAATATTTATTAATATATTTCAATTCTTTCATCTCTATGCAAGAGCATAGTCAAATTGTCCTTTTTCAAGTCCATCAACTCCATCTGCCCAGGTAGAAGTTGGCATACTGCGGTACGGATCAAGAAGAATCCTAAAACACCTGACGATGAGCACACCCAAGATAATGAATAAAAGAATCACAAAGGCAAATGTCGTCTTCTGCTCCAGTGTGATGGATGAGCCATAGGATACATTTAACGTGGGTAACATTGTAGAGGGCAAAGTCTCTCCATCCATTGTCCAGGAAAATGGAAATAAGCAATTCCACAAAGTCTTTTTCTTCTTCATTACTTCCCCAAATTCATGATGGAAATATTTTGACTTGAACTGGGAATCTAGTAAATAGAGAAAGTCCAAAAGGTCAGTTTTAAAATGTACTTTCAGTATGTTACAGTATTCGGTAACAATACTACAGGTGTTATATTTTTGGATTTATACAATATGTGAATTTTTTTAGAAAAAAATACCGAACTTATTTCACTTTGCCCACATGAATATAATTTTCAAAATTATTATTATTTTAATTTTTTCCACTGTTATTTTTATGCTGGCCATACACATTGAGGGTGGATTTAAACGAGCGTGTGCGTTTTGCGTGCGCAAAAGGCACTTAACAGCTCCGTGTGTCATCAGATAGGACACTCCATTTGGATGTTTGTAAAGAAAAAAGCACATGGTGCTTTTCTGTTTCCAAACATACTTTTGACTGCTGTTGCGCGAATAATGCGTGTCCCACTGAAGTACTTCCGTGTGGTTCGCATGATTTTCACGCACACATTGACTTCAATGTGTGCGTGATGTGCGAAAAATGCAGAAATATAGGACCTGTCGTGAGTTTTACGCAGCGGACTCACGCTGCGCAAAAATCACTGACAGTCTGCACGGCCCCATAGACTAATATAGGTCCGCGCGTTGCACGGACGTATATCACGTTCGTGTAAATCCGCCCTGATATTATGTTTTACAGTTGGCCTCTTAGGCCCCATGCACACGGCTGTATTTTTCATCCATAATTATAATTTCTATTGGCTACGGACACCTTTCTGCATTTTTACGGATGGGTGTCTGTGCTGAAAAAATGATAGAAACATTCCTATTCTTGTCTGTAATTACAGCACAGACTCTCCCATAGAAGCCTATGGGCGCTTCTGTAAATACGGACGGCTACGGATGTGCATCCGTAAACCGTCTGTATTTACGGAAACGTTTCTATGCAACATGTTGGTGACATCATTTGCAGCCTCCTTTTTTTTTTACGTCTCTGTATATACGGATCAAATACGGATGCATTACGGACCGTATTTACGGACATCCTTCCGTATATACGGATAAAATATGGATGACTACGTATCCATATTTACGGAAAGATGAAAATATGGTCGTGCATGGGGCCTTACTAATAAAGATACTGAGGATGTTATCAGCCAAGCCGGTATTGTGTTGCCAGCACCATAGTGGCAACAATCTGTACTAGGTGGTAAAATACTCCATCTACATCTGAAAAAGAATGTCCCTCCAGGTTAATGATGAAAGTTTTATAGGATCTAAACTAGCACTCCAGGAAAATGTTCATAACTAGTCAAATAGACATACTTAGGTCATTTAACATACTAGGACCTTTAATCTTTCTTTCTGTTTCCAACGTGGTCCGTACACTACACTATAGAACCTTGATACCACAAGAAATAACTTCTGCATGTTACTGGATTGTACAGTAGATGTTGCCAGAACGATGCCCCCCTTTCTGACATCTGCAGCTGCCTATGTACTACGCAACTTCCTGCTCTGCCCGCCCCATGCATGCACTCTGCACATAAAACTTTAATTTGGCAACTTGCCTAAAGTGTTAAGGATCTATAGTGTTTTGTCAGGGTAGCTTCCTTCTCCCTGTTATTTCACACCGAATAACCACCTCCGTAAGTTGGAATCTGAGTGCATGCGTGGAAAAATATACCAGGAGACAAGTTGGTACAGATCCTCCCTCAGTGAAGTAGGAAGTTCAAAACAAGAACAAAGAAAGAAACACAATCTCCTCCCTAGAGATGTGGGACGTGTTTAAGCCCCATCGGCTCTATTCAGCTGTAAGTTCTTCTGCACACTCCTCTTGCATTCCAGGGGCGGTGTCTACATAGGTGTGTCCCTCATGTAGGCTCTTTTGTGTTCCATAGATCCAATCTCTTTGTGAAATATACATATATATATATATATATATATATATATATATATATATATATATATATATATATGTAAGGATAATATTTTTGCAAACAATATACATATTAATGATCCCTGAAAGTTTGCCAAGCACTTTGGAAACTTGTATTTTAAGAGTGAATAAATTAACACCCCTGGAATGTTAAATGGCTTTGTGGGGTCAGCAACCTTTAGCACTCCAGCTGTTCTGAAACTACTACTCCCAGCATGCACTGGCCGCCAATAGCTTAATTATTCCAGCCAAAGGCTGTCAGGGCACGCTCGGAATTGTAGTTTCACAACAGCTGGAGTGCCGAATGTACTTAACCCCTTAATGACAGGCCAATTTTCTTTTTTTCATTTTCGTTTTTTCCTCCCCGCCTTCCGAAAGCCATAACTTTTTTTATTTCTTCGTCGACATAGCCATATGAGAGCTTTTTTGCGGGACACGTTGTAGTTTTTCACGGCACCATTTAATGTACCATATAATGTACTGGGAAACTGTAAAAAAATTATTTGTGGGGTGAAATGGGCAAAAAAATGTGATTGCACAATTTTTTTGGGGTTTTGTTTTCACGATGTTTAAATTGCGGTACACACTACATGTTCACTTTATTCTATGGGTTGATACGTATACGGTGATACCAAATTTATATTTTTTTATGTTTTACCACTTTTATAAACTAATTGTTAAAAAAATATTGTTTTGTGTCGCCACATTCTGAGAGCCATAACTTTTTTATTTTTCCGTCGATTGAGCGATGTGAGGGCTTATTTTTTGTGGGCCGAGCTGTAGTTTTTATTGCTGTTATTTTGGGGTACATGCAACTTTTTGTTCACTTTCTATTCCATTTTTTTTGAGGAGCTAAAATGACCAAAAAACAGCAACTTGGGTTTTTGTTTTTTTAACGGCGTTCACCGAGCAGGTTAAATAACATTATATTGTAATAGTTCAGACTTTTACAGACGTGTGGATACCAGTTATGTTAACTTTTATTTTTTTTAACGTTACTTTAGGGAAAAAATGGGGAAAAGTTGTTTTTTTTAACTTTCAATATTTTTTTATTTTTGGAACTTTCTTTAAGTATTTTTTACACTTTTCATTAGTCCCCTTAGAGGATTTGAACCAGCGATTATTAGATCGCTAGTGCAATACACTGCAACACTAATGTATAGCAGTCAATTTTACAGGCTCCTGTTAAGCCCTGCCAGAGGCAGGGCTTGGCAGGGGCAGGGCTTAACAGAAGCAGAAAGAAGGCAGACCTGGGGGCCTTCATTAGGCCCCTGGGCTGCCATGACAACCATCGGCAGCCGGTAAACGACGCGGAGAGGGGGCAATCGGCTGTTGGAGGGAGCCATCCCCTTTCTAGTGGCTTAGATGCCACGGTTGCTATTGACCGCGGCGTCTAAGTGATCTGTGTTTCTGGCCGTTAGTGTAAGGTGTCAGATGTAATACACAGCTGACACCCGCAGTGTATGGAGCGGGCTCAGCACGTGAGCCCGCTCCATACTTCAACCCCCGCACCAGGACATATGGGAACGTCCTGGTGCATTAAGGGGTTAACTGTTGATATTTCTTCATTATTAGCAGTTCGGGTTAGTACTAGACATCACAGTTTGTGAGAAAAGAGCGAAATAAGCAGATGACTAAAATGCACTGCTTAAAGTTTACAACTACGTCATTTTTAGGTCCAAAATTCTACACTGATTAATCTCTTATATCTTCATAGTGGTAGAATCTGTGTTTTTCTGATACAGAGCTCCAAATCTCCTACATGCAGTAGACATAGATTTACATTAGATCTGTCACAAGAGCATGCTGCTTTGTGTAAGGGCAGCATAGTATGGGGAAGGGTCGCCAAAACGGTACAAAAAAAATTGTGCCATTCGGCTAATAGGAGCGTTTAAAGAATACACGGGAATCATAGTTATGAATCCGGTGTATTCATTAGAGGAGCACACCCCGCCTACTCTCGCCTTCCTTCCAGTGCTAGATGGGCTGCTGAGTATGCAGATACAAAACAGTCAACTGTCAATCAGTGCCAAAAGGGGCGGAGGAAGCCCTCACCTCAGCAATACACTGGACTTATAACTGTGAGTCCGGTGTATTATTTGAATGCTCTTATTAACCAGAGCACCAAGAGCACAATATATTTTTGTGCCGTTTTGGCTAATAAGAAAGCCAAATGGTCCCCATACTATGGTGCCCTTATACAATGCAGCATGGTTTGATGACAGATCCACTTTAAAACATGACATTATGCAGTTATCTACAATGCTCCCTCTAGTGATAGCTGTAGGTAGCCAACAGCTTTTCTTTGTCTATGCAAGGAATTAGGAGCTGTTTTAGAAAAACGAACGCTATAAAAATAATTTAAGAAATGAATGAGCACAGCATTTTGCACAAAAAACTTTCATTGTTTAACTTTTTTGCCAGGTGTACTTTTTCTATGTTTCATACATGTTTTTATATAAAAGTTTTTTTTGTTTTGTTTATTTAAACACTATAATATGAACCCGCATGCATAGCAGAATATAAAACAGGGACACAAAAAGGATACAACATAAGGCCTCATTTACACGAGCGTGTGCGTTTTGCGCGCGCAAAAAACGCTGCGTTTTGCGCGCGCAAAAGGCACTTGGCAGCTCCGTGTGTCATCCGTGTATGATGCGCGGCTGCGTGATTTTCGCGCAGCCGCCATCATAGAGATGAGGCTAGTCGACGCCCGTCACTGTCCAAGGTGCTGAAAGAGCTAACTGATCGGCAGTAACTCTTTCAGCACCCTCGACAGTGAATGCCGAACACAATATACACCAACCTGTGAATAAAAAAGACTTTCATACTTACCAAGAACTTCCTGCTTCCCCCAGTCCGGGCTCCCGGCCGTTGCCTTGGTGACGCGTCCCACTCTTGTCATCCGGCCCCACCTCCCAGGATGACGCCGCAGTCCATGAGACCGCTGCAGCCTGTGATTGGCTGCAGCCTGTGCTTGGCCTGTGATTGGCTGCAGCTGTCTCTTTGACTGAACTGTCATCCCGGGAGGTCGGACCGGAGTTATCGGTAAGTCAGAACGTCTTTTTTTTTTTACAGGTTCATGGATTTTCGGAGCGGAAGTCACTGTCCATGGTGCTGAACCAGTTTAACGCTTTCAGCACCGTGGACAGTGACTGTCTCCTGACGTCGCGTACCCGAACATTTTTTACCGGTTTCGGTCAAAACGAGTTTGGCCGAACCCGGTGAAGTTCGGTGCGCTCATCTCGAATTTGACACTCCGTTTGGATGTTTGTAACCAGAAAAGCACGTGGTGCTTTTCTGTTTACATTCAGGAGTTTGACAGCTCTTGCGTGATTTTCGCGCATGCAACGCAGGACCGTCAGTGTGGCATGCGTTGTTTTCACCCCCCCTTTGAAGTCAATGGGTGCGTGTTGCGTGAAAAACGCAAGAATATAGAACATGTCGTGAGTTTTACGCAACGCACTCACGCAGCGCAAAATTCACGCATCGTCTAAACAGCCCCATAGACTATTATAGGTGCGTACGACACGCGTGAAAAGCACGCGCGTCGCACGCGCGTATAATACGCTCGTGTAAATGAGGCCTAATACATAGTACATGGTCATTTGAAATCCCCCCTCAGGCATTGAAAGGGACTTGTCAGTTCTCCTGACATGTCTGTTTTAGTGAATACTGGTATTCCCCATAAAATAACAATTCTGGAACATCTTTTCTTAGAACTCTGCATTGGGCCATTTCTCTTTTTTTTCCTCCTGGAAATGTATGAATAAATTGACAACTTGGCATTATCATTCCCCTTGTCAATGGGATGTGTCCCTACAAATATGTCCAAGCAGTGCTTACAATATCCGACTGTGTAGGAACACGCCCTTTTGACGTGTGGAATACAAAACTATAAACACAGGGCTCGCAAACCACTCAAACCTAAAAGAAGTTTAAAACAAAAATTAAAAACAGATACCAAGCTAATTACTAAAGATGTAGACCGCAATTCTGGCTTGTAGTATGAAGCACCCTAATCTGATGAAGCCTTGAATAACAATTTTAGTACGAAAATTAGACAGTAAAAATAGTATACATGTAATAGTAAAGATGGCAATCATGGTAGGTGTAACTTAAAAAACATATAATGCTGATGATTACTGTAAAAACAGATGGGGATTTTTACTTCTAATACTGTCAGTTGAGAGTACAGAGAAGCTCAATAACATAGTGTTCATTCAACAGATACCATCAAGACACTTCACATTCTTCTTAGTACTAAATTTAGTAGTAGAGTAAAAAGGAAAAGCTCCAATCATTGTATCATTGCATCCCAACACTTGGATGGGTTTGGTGGGTCTTTGAGGAAAGACTCAGGGCAGACTAAGTGAATCTTTAGATTGTTATATGGTTATATAGTCAGCTTTGCTAAACACAACTTTATCTCAATAGCATGTAACAGGATTTTTTGTAATGCTGAGGTGGTATGAATATCCTCCAAGTACCGCCCACCGGGCACTTTAAGTCAAAAGTGCCAATTCTACTAGATAGATTGGGTAGTTTCTGGCAATTTTAACAATTTTCTCTCAAACAACTATTTTGGTACCTGTAAATGAGGAGGTACTGAGGTTCCCCCAATAAAATAGGTGAAACACTATAATACCAATCTGTTGACAAATATCATCAGGGACTTAGTTAAAGATCTATCTTACCAGTATACAGTATATACCTCAAAGATCCACCAACAATCAACAAGGGCTGGAATCGACAAGGTGTAGCATCTGCAAAGAGATTTTATGTTGTTTTCGTTTTTACATGGGTTTCTTCCAGGTTTCCTCCCATACTCCAAAAACAAGCTGATAGGTTTATTGGCTCCCAATAAAATTGTCTGTGTTGTGTGTGAGTACAATTGGACTGATAATAGCGGTTACAATCTATGAATAGTGTTTCAGAATAGGTTGCTGCTCAATAAGATATTGGAAAATAAATAATTCCTCAGCTAATTTCACCTCAACTATCTCTTTGTACCATCTACAATCATGATAGCTACCGTGTTTCTCCATGTTTCACCACACCCTTTCCTTATTCTTTCCATGTGTCTACTATATTATACAAGCAAGTCTCTAAGATGTTACACCAACTCTGCCCCTCGCACTACTTCAGATGGTGCCTCTGACAATAAAGCATCACACCAGTCTAGAGCATCACCCACTGCCTAATATTATACTGTAAGTCACAGTCTGGTCTGTCAAACATTATATCAGTCTGTGTTTTTAGCAGAAAATGTTACAATAATCATTATAGGGGTTTTTATTTGTACTAACTTGTACACAATCCCACAATCCTTCCCACTAAAAGAAGAAGCTCCTTATTAAAGTACCTTTTCTTTATTGTATAAATTCCTCTTTCTTTTATTTTAAAGGCTTCAGTTGCTTCATTACACCAACCTTACCCCTTTCATCAATGTACAGCACTAAGCACATCATAGCACTAAATAAGCAATGGAAGTAGGATCTTCCTGCTAGAGAATCCAGGAAGAAAAACATGGCTACAGGGCTAAGAAGCCAAAAGTTAAATATTTTAAAAGTAAGTTGATTCCATTTTAAATAAGAACAAGTGATTGTATATCAACATGTAAGGTCCTGTTCACATGAGCGTTCGGGTTCCGTTCATCGGTTCCGTTCAACCTTTCTGCCAGAGGAACCGATGAACGGAAAGCCGAATGGAAACTATCACTTCTGTTTGCATTACCATTGATTTCAATGGTAATGCTTCAGTTTCAGTATATTTCAGTTTGTTTCCGTTCCGTAAAGTTTCAGTTTTCTTCATGGAAACAAAAGCGCAGTCGACAGCAGTATTGTTTCCGCGGAAAAAAAATGTAAACTTTACGGAACAGAAAGAAACTGAAACTGATGCATGACCATTGAAATTAATCGTAATGCAAACGGAAACGAATGTTTCACTTTCCATTTATTGGTTCCTCTGACAGAGAGGTTGAATGGAACCGATGAACGGAAACCGAACGCTGATATGAACAGGCCCTAACTGTTGGCCAGCAGAATTAAAGGAGGGTGGAGGGTCTGGAGTACTTTTTTAAACCTATTTATGTTTTTTACTTGCTTCGCTCTACACTTTGCTCCTTACTAGACTGAATTGACTCATTTTCTCAAACTTTACCACCTCACCATAGTGACCTCTATGTATTTCACTTCAACCTATTACTTTCATTATCAACTACAAAATTATGGCAGTGTTTACCCTTCTACATGAAATATTGGTGAATGACTGGGGAATTTCAATAGTGTCCTAAAATACACATTTGCACAGACCTCTGTGTAGAGTTTTTGCCACAAGAATCAGAAACAGCTGGTCATCGGGTGTTTGATAAAATTAGTCCCTTGAAAGAAGAGCTATCCTTTCATCTGCTGTGCACCTCCCACCCAAACTTTGAAGTGACTGCTAGAGACATGGCCAGCATATTTGGGAGTACAGTTACTAAGGCAACTTTATGACTCCCAAAGCCCCCAAAGCATAGCTTCTATTTTAATTAATAGGAGTTATGCAGGAGAAGCTTTAAGCATTCAACAGTCACCACAGCTACTGTACCACCCAAGGATGACATATTTGCCACAAAAACTTAGTTGTGAAATGATAGTGACCCTTTAATGACATGATTGTCAGCTACTGTAAAAAAAGAGCTTTGTTGGATTAAAAGACGAACAAAATACAATATCTAGTGTCAATACTAAAACAAAGAATGATGTATAGTTAGATATGCAGACTAATATCCAATGTCTGGTTTAATATTCAGATCCACATTTATTGTCCACTTCAATATGCAGACCATATTAGGAGTACAACTTAATATGCAGACCACATCAAATGTCCTTATGAAAATTCAGACCACATCTGATGTCCAGTTTAAATATGAACTCATATAGTTTTCACTTAAATATACTATTATTGGGGACCAGATAAATATCTAACCATATATTGGGTACCCAGATAGATATACCAACTTCTACCCACTGTCCAGTTTTAAGGGTAGGTAAGATCTACTTGGCACCAAATATGGTTGAGCTTGTTGCATAGATGATAGATAGATAGATAGATAGATAGATAGATAGATAGATAGATACATAGATCGTTAGATAGATAGATAGATATTAGAGTGATAGATAGAAAGATCGTAAGATAGATAGATATTAGATCGATAGAAAGATGGTAAGATAGATAGATATTAAATCGATAGACAGAAAGATAGTACAATAGATAGATAGATTCAAACGTCAGGAATTCACAATATCTCAGCTTCATTGACCCCTGTGAGGCTTTATTCATAATTTACTTTTATGGCTAGTGTCCAAAATTCTCACCCACCCTTTATAATAGAAAACAAATCGTAATTTTTACATTTACACCAATTTTTTGCACCAAAAATTGCACATATTTTTAATACATTTGCCACATTATACTACTCGTCTCAGTCACTCCCCATTTTCGAAAAACTTTTCAAAACTGTCAAGGTAGGTATAAAAAGTGTATAAAATACATGATGAAATTGCTGATGACGTACTCACACGTGCAATTTGTGACAGAATCATCAAATTTTGCTTTGTATATCTTCTATAATGTTTTGATGTTCTGTGATAGTTTACTGCATCAATAACGAAGTTATTCTTGTTAAAAAGAAAAATAACAACAACGACAAAGAAATAAAAAAGAAATACCAAACCAATTATCTACTATTCATCTTTGCACATGTTACAATAAGTATTTTATGGTTACCTCTTTTACCACTCTGCACAAAACCAAACACCTTTTGGTAAAATAATGTCAAATAAACAAGAAAAAGATGAATTATACTCTTTTCTTGCTCATTACATTTTATATACATATTAGAAGGATAACACTAGAGTTTATAGCATTATATGATACAGACTATTCAACAGGAATATGTAATATCTTTGTAAAATGTTTAAATATCCTATACATATCTATTTTGGTCCTATTTAATAGTTATCTTCCACCACTTATTGTAATGTAACCAGAAGATATGATATTGTAAGTACATGAATTCTATAACTTTTTCATGCACAAACATGGCAGCTTGTTTACTTCAAGTAGGAAATGAAATCTTACTATCATTATATATATATATATATATATATCTGTGTGTGTATTTATAATTTTATAATTTTAGCTGTGTTATGTTTACAGGCACTATACAATGATCAATTATGTATTTACAATGGATATGCCGCAAATATGCCAAGTGCCCATCAATGGAACACAGTAAATTGTATAATCTAAACAGTGAGTTGTGAAGAATAACAATGATGATCTTTATTCATCATTATCAGGATATTCTGCCCACCCTAACCAAACCTTGCTACCTGAGAGGTAACAATCCGTTATTCTACACTGCTTGTTCTAATTATAGTATTACTATGACATGTATAATATATATATATTATATATATATATATATATATATATATATATATATATATATATATATATATCAATATATAGAGAAAATCGGACAATCATATACATATCCATTCTTAGATTTTGTTCGTATTATTTCCAGAAGATATGAATAAGTTATATCAATCACAGCTACAATAAGCCATGCAGAGTAAAACACATAAATAATACATATAAATAGAAAGGTAGAAAACGTATATCAGATGTTGTCACATTTTAGCATCCACCGGTTTACCTTGCTCTAGTCGATTGAAAACTTGGTCCATTCCCAGGCGTGTCAGTTATTTCTGATTATCCTCAAGTTGCATTTTCCAATTCATTTTCCACCCAGCATAAAGAGGGCAGCTTATAGCCAGACATTTTGGCTAGTGTGTTTGTAAAGCAATAAAATGGAAGTAACTTTTAGGTAGTCCAGCACTTAATGTTAGATGTCACAATCTGATGCTGTTACATGTTCTGAATAGCAGAGTCAGATTTCCATTCTATCTCAGCAGCCCTTCAGTTCAATGTATTCCATAGATGAGAAGCAGTTGTGCAGCCTGTCTGAATCCTCTTCAAAAGGACATTGAAATTCACAGGCAGTACAGACTTCGCAGGGTATTCCCACATCATACACAGCCATGCCATTATAAAACATACCTCTCCCACTTTATTGATTACTGTCAGCAATCAGCTTTTTTTTTTTCATTACTATTAGCACTCTTATGTCAGCCAGATTCATGTTGATCCCTATTTGTGTCCTTCAGTCTTGTCCACGAACATATCATTGAAACACGTATAAGGCATGTCACTTTATTTTGCTCCGCTATAAAATTAAATTGAAAAGAACTTAAGGATTGATTGTGTATGAAAAAGGATGCCACTCACAGTCCGCAGCCTCAGTCTTAACTACTGAGCAGCGAGACACATTCAGATTCCAATTACTTAGTGGATGTTGCTCATCCACAGGTGTATAACTACATGGACGCAGAGAATGCCATATTACTGGACCCAGCACCATAGGGAAGATAGATAATTTACTGCTCCCTTTAATATAGTGATATTAGATGCTGCAGTATAAACCAATATTCTGTCCGTTCTAACCTGCTGTGTCCCACTATGCACTATACGCTGTTATTCACCAGGATTTCAGTAGTCACTGACCTACTCTTCTGCCAAGCATTCCTACACTTTTCTCTGCAAGCTTCATGGACAACATTGGATCTTCACAATTTTTTTTACTTTGTTATGTTCTATTTCATGACTGACTTTGTACATCAGTACAATAGAGTTTTTAGGGAATACCCAGAGTCAGGACTTGTACTAGGCACAGTAGGCCATTACAATTAATATTAATCATTTACCTCCATACTGCTTGAGACTAGTCATGTGTTAAAGTGGACCTGCCACCATTTTCTCTCCGATATGTGCTGGTCTGCTAAGAAATACAAGTGACCACGTTTCTCTTTTTTCCTATGACGTCTATGTTGGCTATTAATGCATATAGGCCTTGTTGCTTAGGCATTGCAGGAGTACCAGGCAAAGAAGAGACCTTGACCTACTTAAACTGTGTGGCATTTTAGTCAGTCAAAGTCATGTATAGTTACTGCCCATATCAAGGTTCAACTCTACATAATACAATAATTGTCCCCATATACTGGAAAAGGGTGACGTTATGATTTCGTTTCTGCTTCTCTTCAGAGATGCAGATGCATAGCAGTACTTGGCTATGACATTTCTATTATCATTGGGCAATGTGAAATCAACACTATTAACAATCTCCGGTAAGTGCTGATCACTAAATAATATGCTTTTCACAGGGCCAGCAGGGGCTGAGCATTATCCATCTAGTAAGGCTACATGGGATTGTGATATGAATAATAAAATGACACAAAACAATACCATTTGGATAAATAAGGCCACAGTATGTATTAAGGGGTTACCATACATATTAAAATTTCAATAAATAAATCCATAAATAATTAATTAATAAAAACCAATGACCGTAACAAGGCTTATGTAATGACGGGGTAGGGAGACAGACAGGTGATCCCTAATTTACCCGCCACTCAGTCCCTGCCTACTTGCACGACCCGTCCTAGGCGACGGCGTACAACTGGGTGACGGTCCCTACGCTCAATACGTGCACAACAGACAAACAGACAAGGGTAAACAGAAGCTAAGGGAAATAGGGCAATTGCCCATGGCAACACTGTGAGCAACAAGAGTAGTGAACGAGCCGAGTCAAACCAGGAGTGTACGAGGTACCAAACGCAGAGCAGGAGCGTAGTCAGTAAAGCCAGGGTCAATTTGAAGCAGAGGTCAATAGTACTAGCAGGTACAGCAGAGCCAGGAAACAAGACAGAATCACAGGCAAAGAAGGAGCAGGAAATGAAGGTATAAAAAGACAGAGGGCGGGAGCTAGCTCTGTCTGGCCAGGCTGTGATAGGTTCTCCCACTCCTCAGCCTACCAGCCTGAGTGGTAGCAGATCGAGTCACTCTATCAGACCTAGGAGCAGATGCAGACTGATTAACCACGGGCATCGACACAGAAGCTGTGTCTGGCAAATCCTTTACATCTTAGTCATAAAGACTCAAGCCTATGAGTCCAAATTTAAACTGAACCATCAAAGACCTTGTCCACCCATATTTTATTGGGCGACAACCCACAAGCCAAGGCAATTATTATTGCCATGGCCCCCCCAAAACCGCAGTCTTCTCAATTAATGATTGAAGATCCACATTAAATATATGTAAAGCAATGTCAGATAAATGCACCATATCTGATCTATAGAAACCTGACAAAAACCCCACTAGCTCGAAATGCCTGAGACATACCACCGACAGACTGCATAAAATTAATCAGGTTTCTATTGATCCTTTTTCGGATCTTCTCAGTGAAAGCAAAATCAGAAAAAGACCATAACAACCTAGGTACTGTTTCTGAAAAACAGGAAACAAACATTTTAACTGTGCAAGATCGTTCTTAATGTACCATAACAAATTTAAAGTAGAGATTTTTCCAATGTCATTGCCTCCTGCATTAATAATTAAAATATCAGGCTCCGGACAGAACTCTTTTCTACTTACAATATTTTGTAACACATTTCTCCACCTTAAAACTCTAAGGCTGGGTTCACACGACCTATTTTCAGGCGTAAACGAGGCGTATTATGCCTCGATTTACGCCTGAAAATAGGGCTCCAATACGTCGGCAAACATCTGCCCATTCATTTGAATGGGTTTGCCGATGTACTGTGCCGACGACCTGTAATTTACGCTTCGTCGTTTGACAGCTGTCAAAAGACGACGCATAAAATTACAGCCTCGTCTTTGGAGCCGTTTTCTCATAGACTCTATTGAAAACAGCTCCAAAAACGGCCGAAAAAACGGCGCGAAAACGCTGCGAAAACGGCGTGAAAAACGCCACGAAAAACGTGAGTTGCTCAAAAAACGTCTGAAAATCAGGTGCTGTTTTCCCTTGAAAACAGCTCCGTATTTTCAGACGTTTTTGGCTCAGCGTGTGAACATACCCTAACTCCTCCCCAGAAATCCTTAAGCTTATTCACATCAAAGGACAGATTTTCACTATAGCAACGATCAGCTGCCCTTTTCTGAGCCCAGAAAACAAAAGAGTGTCCTACAATCCAGACTACAATCTTCCGGGGACCTAAGAAGAAAATTATAAAACAATTAAATATGGGCGAACATAAATTTTAAAGCGATCTGACTCTGATTCGAAAAGAGTGTAAAGAAAGTTTAACCTTATCCAAATTTAGCAGTAACAAACACTTCTTCAATACACTATTAAATTTAAACTTGGTTAATGAGACACCATCAGCATGAATTAATAAAGCACCAGGAACCGAAGGCCTGCATTTCAGGTAACTCAACAAAGTGGACAACGGACATAACTCGGAACCAATAATTTCATTAATTCTGATACAAACACCCTTAGGGTATGTTCACACGGCAGCCTCCGTTACGGCTGAAATTACGGAGCTGTTTTCAGGAGAAAACAGCTCCGGAATTTCAGACGTAATGGCATGTGCAGGCGCTTTTCGCTGCGTCCATTACGGACGTAATTGGAGCTGTTTTTCTATGGAGTCAATGGAAAACGGCTCCAATTACGTCCCAAGAAGTGACAGCCACTTCTTTGACGTGGACGTCTTTTGACAGCGGCACGTAAAAAAAATGACCGTCGGCACAGAACGTAAAGCCCATTCAAATGAATGGGCAGATGTTTGCCGACGCTTTGGAGCCGTATTTTCGGACGTAATTCGAGGTTAAAACGCCCGAATTACGTCCGTAAATAGGGTGTGTGAACCCAGCCTTACCCGTTTCATCCATTTTCGATTTCCTAATAATTAATTGAAAGAAACCTACACCTATTAAAACATCCGATAACAACAAAGCTGAAAAACTTGTCTTTCTTGCAGAAACCAATTCACTAATCCTTAAAGCACCAAAAAATGCAAGCACAAAGCCTGTTTTAAACAACTGAATTTCAAACGCAGAAAAAAAATACTTCAGGAAGCACCATAACCAACTTTTCAAGCAATTTATAAGAGACTGGGCTTCTCTTATCCTTTGAATGAAAACCAGTTTTATAATCTTTGACTATCTGCTTTACCTGAAATCAAGAATTAATAGGACGTACTGTATATTATACCATTTCTGAAAGAAAGAAATTCCAGCCAAAATCTTAGAAATGTAACTGGCTGAAAATTCCCTCTCAAACAAAGAACAAATAAAAACGATCGAACTACTAACATCACCTATAAACTTATTTACATCTAAAGAAATGCAAAAATCCAACCATAACTTCCATGCTGCCGTACAATCTTGCCATGTCTTTGGAGCAACTGATCTTGAAAAATACTCCGAGATCATTCCCAAATCAGGCCTCATAGATGATCTGGACAGGAAATGCCGTCCTCGTCCGCTGCCGGAGCTAGCTCCCGAAATCTGCTCATCTGATAACGAGATAATGCTTCAGCAATATCATTCCTTATGCCACTTAAACGTCTTGCCTTCAACCAAATGTTACATCTTAGACATAGCAAGACCAGATGACGAAGTAATTTAACCACTATCATTTTGATGATAGACAGTTTATGGCAAAAACGACCCCCTTATTGTATTAAAAATTAACCTTTTATTAGCAAAAGACTCACCCCAAATAACAATAGCAACCACTACCGGAAATAGCTCAAGTAACACTACGTTTTTTGTTACTTTGTTTAAAATCCAAGAACTGTGCCAAAGTCTTGCTGATCAGTGACCATTCCAGTACGCTCCATAGCCAACAGAGCCTGCTGCGTCAGTAAATAAACCAAAATCACCAGAGTTTATAAATTCAGACTGCCACAAAGAATGACCATTAAAAGTATTCAAGAAGTCTAGCCCTAAAACGAAGTAATCCTTTAGAACATTCGTTAATCTAATATGAGAAAACGGGGATTTAAGACCTCTTGTAGCTATAAACAATCTCCTAGAAAAAATTCTCCCCATAGGGATTACCATAGTGGCAAATACTAAAAGACCTAATAACGATAGCAATTCTCTTAAAGTAACCTTCTTACGCCTCAACATTACACTTAAAAGCTTGCCCATTTTAAATAACTTACCTTGAGGTAAACGAAACTCCATTAAAACCGTATCGATAGAGATCCCAAGAAATTCAAGACAAGTACAAGGCAAAACCGTCTTTTCTTTTGCTAATAGGATTCCAAAAAAGTCAGCCAAATCAGAAAATGATTGAAGAACAGAAAAACAAATCAGAAGAACCAGCACTGCCAATAAAAAGGAAGTCGTCTAAATAGTGCAAAATACCACCTACAGAAACCTCCTTTGACACGACCCATTCAATAAAACTAGAAAATGTCTCAAAATAAAAGCATGACAACGTAAAACCCATAGGGAGACATTTGTCAAAATAAAAGCTACCATCAAATTGAAATCCCAACGAATTAAAACCTATAGGGGAAACTGGTAAAATTCTAAATGCAGATTTGCTTTAGCTAATAATGCTGACTGACCAAAACCAGGGGCGTAGCTAGGGGGGGGCAAGCGGGGCATGTGCCCCGGGCGCAGTTCAGGGGGGGGCACCAGCGCCCCCTCCTCCTGCACTATAATTGTACCTGTGTCGCAAGGACACAGGTACAATTAGAAGCAATGAATGACCGGGCACGTTCCGTGCCCGGCCATTCAGCGCCTTTCCACGAATGAAGCGACTGGTACCTTTTGTACCAGTGACGCTTCCGTCGATGAAAGGCGCTGACTGACTGGCAGGGAAAGTCATCCTGCCCAGCCAATCAGCGCCTTTCATAGACGCGGTGTTCAACCCCCTGGAGACCTGCGCAGAAGAGAGCAGGTCTCCATGGCTGCTGGACGGCGTGGGAGCGGGAATAAGGTGAGTTCTAATTTTGTATTTTTTTTATTTGTTTATTTTTTAAAAAATTGTAATAGAAGTGTGGCTGTATCTGCGGGGGGGACTTTGTCTACACGGGGGACTTTATCTACGGGGGGTGTCTATCTACAGGGGGACTATATCTACAGGGCTGGGCTATATACAGGGGGACTATATCTTCAGGGCTGGGCTATATACAGGGGGACTATATCTGCTGGGCTATATACAGGGGGAATATATCTACAGGGCTGGGCTATATACAGGGGGACTATATCTACAGGACTGGGCTATATACAGGGGGACTATATCTGCTGGGCTATATACAGGGGGGCTATATCTACAGGGCTGGGCTATATACAGGGGGACTATATCTGCTGGGCTATATACAGGGGGACTATATCTACAGGGGGACTATATCTACAGGGCTGGGCTATATACAGGGGGACTATATCTACAGGGGGGCTATATACTGGAGTGGGCTGTCTATAGAGCACAATATACAGGGGTGGGCTATATAGTATATAGCCCCCTGTAGATATAGGCCACCCCTGTATATGGTGCTCCATAGATAGCCCACCCCAGTATATAGCCCCCTGTAGATATAGTCGCGCTGTATATAGCCCAGCCCTGTAGATATATTCCCCCTGTATATAGCCCACCCCTGTAGATTTAGCCCCCTCTGTAGATTTAGCCCCCCTCTGTAGATTTAGCCCCCCTGTGTATATAGCCCCCCTGTGTATATCCCAGCCCTGTAGATATAGCCCAGCCCTGTAGATATGGTCCCCCTGTAGATATGGTCCCCCTGTAGATATGGTCCCCCTGTAGATAGCCCACCCCTGTATATAGTCCCCCTGTAGATATAGTCCCCCTGTAGATATAGCCCACCCCTGTATATAGTCCCCCTGTAGATATAGCCCACCCCTGTATATAGTATCCCACAAATAGCTCCCCCCTATAGTGCTCCACAGAAAGCCCACCCCTGTATATAGCCCCCTTGTACATATAGTCCACCCCTGTATATAGTGCTCCACAGATAGCCCACCCTTGTATATAGTAGTGTGGGCTATCTGTGGAGCACTATATACAGGGGTGGACTATCTAGTGGAGCACTATATACAGGGGTGGACTATATGTACAAGGGGGGGCTATATACAGGGGTGGGCTATCTGTGAAACACTATATACAGGGGTGGACTATATGTGGAGCACTATATACAGGGGTGGGCTATATCTACAGGGGGGCTACATACATGGTTGAGCTATCTGTAGAGCTCTATATACAGGGGTGGGCTATATCTACAGGGGGCTATATACAGGGGTGGGCTATCTGTAGAGCACTATAGGGGGAGTTATTTGTGGGACACTATATACAGGGGTGGTCTATATGGGGGCACTATCTACAGGGGCTCTATGGCAGGCACTATCTACAGGGGGCTCTATGGCAGGCACTATCTACAGGGGGCACAGTGTGTGTGTGGGACACGGTGTATGGTGCTATTATAATTAGAGGTGCAGTGTTTGGCGCTATTATATATAGGGGCGTAGTGTGTGGTATAATGATAACTTTATCTTTATTTATAGGTGTAGAAATGTTGGTAAAGTGAGAAGCTGAAGACATCTGAGCAGCAAACTGCAGCAATGGGCTGTGACCGGGAGAAGTCATCATAGAGGTCTGGACCGGATGGAGAAAAAGAACTAGAATCTGAGACGTCACCGGTGAGTCACCTAATGTAAATGTTTATTCTGCCTCTAATCAGCACTGTAATCACTGTATGATCTGCAGCGAGATGATGGGTGGTATAATTATGATAGGATTTATTTTTGTGAAACGGCATCTCCCAACATATACTTACCATTGTTCGGGCTATGCTGGGAGCTTTAGTTTTACGCCGTACACACCTATACGGCAGGGGTTGCACTAAATTGAGCTGTATTTGTTCTGGGGCTGTATATATGTACTGAGCTTGGTTCTGGGGCTGTATATATGTGCTGAGCTTGCTTCTGGGGCTGTATATATGTACCGAGCTTGGTTCTGGTGTTGTGTATAGAACCATATTGCTTGTGAAATGTACAAATAATTGTATGCTCGCGTTACATAAAAAGAAATGACACGTCGATTGGTAGAGAAAACAAACACGGCGAGGGGGAAGGAGATGTCGGGAAAGAGGTTGGGGGGGGGGCGCCAAACTGAATCTTTGCCCCGGGTGCTGGAGAACCTAGCTACGCCTCTGCCAAAACTTCTTAATAAACCCAATGCAGAGTCAAAAGAAGCGTATTTAACTGAAGCTAAAGACTTGTCAATGTAATCATTCAATGACAATTTATTCGGATACGATAAATGATGTATTAAGCGTTATGTGTTGGGTTCTTTTTTAGGAACAATCCCTAAAGGGGACAGCCTAAAATTCAAAAAAGGAGGAGAACTAAAAGGGCCAGCAATCCTGCCTTCAACCACTTCTTTAACAAGCTTATCTTTAACAATCAACATATGTAAATCAACTGACTTCAGATTGTTAACCCAATTGCAACCAACACCTGTGAACTCTGGCACGAAAAGTATTAGTATTCGTTGAAGTAGAAGAAGACTGTTGCTTAACCCCTTAACGACCGCCCACCGTCTTTTGACGTCAGGCGGTGCATGTACTCAGTCTACAGCGACGCCTTTTGGCGTCGCTGTAGTAGAGGGGGTTTATCGGCACCCTGGTGACATCTGCACTAAAAACCGGCTGTAAGTAACAGGTCCGGTTCTTAGTGCAGCCATCAGGACCTGCCGATTTCGTCGTAACAGCACGTGACCGCTGTGACAGCCAATCACAGCGGTCACATGCTGTTACTGCGTACAGAGCCGCCGGGAGTGTCTAAATGACAGCTCCTGCTCTAAGAACGAGCTGTTGCTAGCAGCTCTGTTCTTAGAGCAGTGATCAGGAGCCAATAGTATTGGTTCCTGATCTTTTGTGATCACTATGAGATCCAATCATAGTGATCACTACTGTAAAATAAAAGTAAAAACATGTATCTGTTTCTCCTCACTGTTCTAGCTGTGGAGAGAAACAGATACAAGTGTGTCAGTGTCCCCACACAAAATCACTTGTCCCTTACACAGTTTATAAAAAAAAAACAACATTTTTTTCAGTATTTTATAGTATATAGTATATACATATAAATATAAATATATTTACTGTATATACTAAGAATCGTACTATAAACGACTTTTTTTTTACGGTACGCTTTTAGACGGCGTGTACGCTGTTAGGCCTCATGCACACGACCGTAGCCATGTGCACGGCCGTGATTTTAGGGTCGGCCGGCTGTGGACTGTCCGCCGCAGGCCGCCCGCAAATCGCGGGACATGCACATGGCCGCCACCATTGTTTTCAATGAGCCCGGACCGCAGAACAGGGCCGTAATAAGACATGCCCGGGCCGTGCAAGGACCGCAAAAACTATAGTCGTGTGCATGGCCCCATAGAAAAGAATGGGGCCGCAATTCTCCCGTGGATTTTCGGGGGAATTGCGGCCGCAAAAACACGTTCATGTGCATGGGGCCTTAGACGGCGTAGGGTGCTGTTCTGGGCTTGGGTTTACGGTTTGTGTTAGGCGTAGGGTTTAGGTTTAGGTTTGAAAAAAAAAAAAAATAAAAAAAAACAATAAAAAAAAAAAAAAAAAGTTTAATTCTTTTAGTGTTCTTAGTTGATTAGGCTTCATGCACACGACCGTGCTCGTAATTACGACTCGTAATTACGAGCACGGCCGGGCACGGCCGGCCGCGGGCAGCCGGCCGCTTTTGCGAGCCGTGCTGTCATTATAAAGTATAGCAGCACGGCCCGTAAAATAGAAAAATAGAACATGTTCTATTTTTTTTAACGGCACGGGCACCTTCCCGTGAGAAAACGGGAAGGTACCCGTGGGTAACAGAAGTCTATGAGCCCGTTATTGCAGGTCGTAATTACGACCCGCAATAACGGGTGTTTTTACGGTCGTGTGCATGAGGCATTAGTTGATAAAAAAAAAATAATTAAACCGCTAGTTCCATTTATTATTTGCGGTTTAGACTGTATTATCATTATGGCTGCCAGAAGATACAGCGTTGAGGAAGCCTATCAGATGCTATGCTCAGATACGGATTCTGCATCTGAAGTTGAGCTTTTAGGGTATGTGCACACGTAGTGACCAAAAACGTCTGAAAATACGGAGCTGTTTTCAAGGGAAAACAGACCCTGATTTTCAGAAATTTTTTGAGCAACTCACGGTTTTCGCTGCGTTTTCGCTACGTTTTCGCTGCGTTTTTTACGTCCGTTTTTGGAGCTGTTTTCATTGGAGTCTATGAGAAAACAGCTCCAAAAACGTCCAAAGAAGTGTCCTGCACTTCTTTTGACGAGGCTGTATTTTTACGCGTCGTCGTTTGACAGCTGTCAAACGACGACGCGTAAATGACAGGTTGTCTGCACAGTACGTCGGCAAACCCATTCAAATGAATGGGCAGATGTTTGCCGACGTATTGTAGCCCTATTTTCAGACGTAAAACGAGGCATAATACGCCTCGTTTATGTCTGAAAATAGGTCGTGTGAACCTAGCCTTACTTGAAAGCGACAGCGAAAGTGTCGCTTCAAGGGATTCAAGTTGCGATGCAGAACGCATTTGTCCTGTACAAAAAATCAGCGGGCAGGGTGACATTCTTTGAATTTCAGGAGAAAGTGATTGAAGATCTCCTATTTCAATCTGCAGACCAGAGAGTAGTCCATGAGTCAGAGGATGTACACCGACTTGTTGAAAAGCATTTTTTACACCCCATCCCTTCAACATCTAACCAAAAATACCCCAAAAAACGGTGTCGGGTCTGCAGCAAACGAGGACAGCGAAGTGAGTCACGATATTATTGTTCCGCTTGTCCTTCCAACCCTGGTCTATGCATAAGTCCCTGTTTTGTCCTTATCAATACACTATGGGCTTTATTACAGTTTTGTTCGGGTTTTTGGTGGACCTCTTACACTCGACAATACTACTAGAAATAGCGACATTAATTTGGGGAGTAGTGGTCCTTTACTGTATCTATACATACGGTGTGGGACACTGCCCCTTTATATATTCTACAGGTGATTGGTTGTTTTGTGCACATGGCGGTTCCTACCTTGCCGGGCAGGGGCTTGTTATGGTGTACCGCGTCACTTGGCACATTCGTCCCTTATATAGGGATTGATGGAGCTAAAGAGACGTTGTATGACCAGTCACTTTGAATAATAAAGTCATTACAGCCCTACAAATTTTCTTTCATCCTGTGAACATGCTCTAGTTTTCCACATAGCTGGATACATTCTTCCTCCTTTTTTTTGGATATATTGCCTTTTTCCGCCAACAGTTTAATACATTTTCCCACTCTAACTTACTATATATCAGAGCGGGTTGATATACATAATGTCTACGGACTGACATGATTTCAGGACAGCTGCTTTCTTAGCACGACATAGTCATAGGGTGTAGAAACTGTTAGGGACATCTATTTCTCAATCTAGAAAAGTAGAATCCTCCCATTTTCAAAGCAAAATGTGTGTCCTGAAAGCCTCCGGGTGCTCCCTTCCTTTTGGGTCCTGCCGTGTGTCCAGGAAACACATTAGGGCCACAATGGGGATATTTTTGAACACAGGAGAAACAAGGTGATACATTTTCTGGTGCATTTCCTTATTCTCATGTCCTCTGTACAAGAAATCTGACCTTAAAATGACACATTTGTGAAAAAAAGTGAAATAAAATTTTCTTTGCACCTGCTTTGCATTAATTCCTGCGAAAACTGTGGGGTCAAAATACTTAGTACACACCTAGATGAATACCTTAAGCGGTCTAGTTTTCAAAATGGGGTCATTTATGGGGAGTTTCTATCTTTTTGGCAGCTCTGTGCCTCTATAAATGTGTAATGGGACCTGAAACATTTTCAAGCAAAATGTGTGTCCTGAAAGTCTTCGGGCACTACCTCCCTTTCGGGCCCTGCCGTGTGTCCAGGCAACGCATTAGGGTCACAATGGGGGCATTTTTGAAAACGGGAGAAACAGGGTGATAGATTTTGGGGGGTGCTTCTTCATTCTCATGGTCGCTTTACAAAGAAATCGGTCTTCAAAGTGATACTTTTATATAAAAAGTGTTTTGTTTTTTTATTTCACCTGCTATGCATTCAATTTAGCAAAAAACTGTGGGGTCAAAATACTCACTACAGCCCTAGATAAATACCTTAAGGGGTCTAGTTTTCTAAATGGGGTCGTTTATGGGGAGTTTCTATCGTTCTGGTAGTTCAAAACCTCTCCAAATGTACAGTGGGGCCTAAAACATTTTCACGCAAAATATGAGACCTGAATGCCTCCGGTTGCTCCCTTCCTTTCGGGCCCTGCCGTGTGTCCAGGCAACGCATTAGGGTCACAATGTGGCCATTTTTGAAAACAGGAGAAACAGGGTGATAGATTTTGGGGTGTGTTTCTTCATTCTGATGGTCTCTTTACAAAGAAATCAATCTTCAAAGTGATACTTTTATATAAAAAGTGTTTTTTTTTTTATTTCACCTGCTATACATTAAATTTAGTAAAAAACTGTGGGGTCAAAATACTCACTACACCCCTAGATAAATACCTTAAGGTGTCTAGTTTTCTAAATGGGGTCGTTTATGGGGAGTTTCTATCGTTCTGGTAGTTCAAAACCTCTCCAAATGTACAGTGGGGCCTAAAACATTTTCAAGCAAAAATGAGACCTGAATGCCTCCGGTTGCTCCCTTCCTTTCGGGCCCTGCCGTGTGTCCAGGCAACGCATTAGGGTCACAATGTGGGCATTTTTGAAAACAGGAGAAACAGGGTGATAGATTTTGGGGTGTGTTTCTTCATTCTGATGGTCGCTCTACAAAGAAATCGGTCTTCAAAGTGATACTTTTATATAAAAAGTGTTTTGTTTTTTTATTTCACCTGCTATACATTAAATTTAGCAAAAAACTGTGGGGTCAAAATACTCACTACAGCCCTAGATAAATACCTTAAGGGGTGTAGTTTTCAAAATGGTGTCACTTGTGGGGGTTTCCACCATTCTGACACCTATGAGCCTCTGAAAACCTGGCTTGGTGCAGGAAAACAAAATGTACTTCAAAATGTATAAAATCATTACTAAACTAGTAAGTCTTCTAAATTGCTCAAAAAAAATTTTTTTTTTTTCAAAAGTGCTGCCAAAATAGAGTAAAGCGATGGAAATATATATTTAATAAAAAAATTTGTACAGTATGTATGTACATATGTGACATATTGCAGTTAAAAATAGGGAAAAATTACAATTTTTACAAAATTTCTTAAATTTTTCTATTTTTTCATTAATTTCCGCAAATCGTATCAGTCTACTTTTACCACTAAAATAAAGTACAACATGTGATGAAAAAACAATGTCAGAATTACTTGGATATTCAAAACTTTCGCACAGTTATTCTCTGATAAAGTCAGACATACCAGATTTAACAAATCTGGCTTGGTCATTAAGGGCTTTTCAGGCCCGGTCATTAAGGGGTTAAAGTTAGAAGAAGACCTCTTTGTCAACATAAGGTTCAGCCACAGGCCAACATCTTTAACACCCCATTTAACACCGGGATGAACTGCTAACTTTTGCCTGAATAATTTATCATAAGTAAACCATGACATACTCACTAAGTTCCTGTAAGCTTCCAGGACTATGTCAATATGTTGAAAAAGACCGGCAGAATTCATGAGTGATTTCTCATTTAAAACAGCCACAAATATACAAAAACCTTGCACCAAATTTGGGAATGGTCTTTTTCTTATCATCCTCCTTTTCCTCAGATATCCCATAATTTTTAATAAACTCTTTAGCTGATGGCAGTAATGACAGAATCTCTACATATTCATTACGCCATATTTCTTCTTTAATACTTTGTGATAAGTGGTAAACTAAGGCTGGGTTCTAAGGCTGGGTTCACACAGAGTTCTTTGACGAGTTTTTTGACGTGGAAACCGCGCCGTAAAACTCATCAAAAACGGCCCGAAAATGCCTCCCATTGATTTCAATGGAAGGCGGAGGCGTCTTTTTCCCGCGAGCGGTAAAACCGTCTTGCGGGAGAAAGCAGGGACATGCTCTATCTTCGGGCGTTTACGCCTCTGACCTCCCATTGACATCAATGGGAGGCAGAGAAAGCTTATTTCGCTGCGTTTTATGCCCACGGCGCTCAATGGTCGCGGGCGAAAAACGCAGCGAAAATCGGTGTGCAGGGAGAGGAAAATCTGCCTCAAACTTCCAAACGGAATTTTGAGGCAGAATTTCCGCCTGCAAAAAAACTCTGTGTGATCCCAGCCTAAAGGTGATAATTCACAAGTTAACGCTTCCTTGATACAAACTTGTGAAACCCCAACACCCTTCTCCAAAACTGGGGTACTTGCAGAAGGGGTAATAACAGGCCTGACTGCCTGACTAATGTTATTATTGGCAGACCAGGCTTCTCCAATAGTACTGGTATTAGGGGATTTTTTTAATAAATCAGACATGGCTGACAGAAAAGTATTCAGCACAGCCATGTCTATTTGTGGAACATTACTAGCATTGCCGGTAACCAGCGACTCACACTGGTTAACGCTTATCTCACCATCCTCATGGGCTTCACTGCGGTGCTGCGACAGCCTTGTTGCGGTCCTCTGCTGACCAGCTGATCCTGGCGAAGTCCTCCTGCTCCCCGACTTCTGTCCTCCGCTACCGCTGGGAGGTGGGGAATAAATCCTCCGGGCCTTGTGGGACCGCTTCATCGGTCTGGCGTCCCTCTCTTCCTCTTCTACTGGCACTTGCTGGATGACTGCCTCTGCGCCAATGAGAGCGACGGAGCCTCGACACATCGGAGGAGGAGCGGCTTGACCGGGTGGGGAGACACTGCGCATGGAGGCGGAGTTCGGCAGAAGAGCCGGACGAGGGAAGAAGAAGGAGGTGGGGCATGAAGATCATCCCCCTTTCTGGTAAAATGTTAATTTTATGTTAATTTATGTTCCATTTTGATTGATTTGAATAGTTATGTAATATGGCTGGCTAATGTTTTTTGAGGGGATCTGTACGGATGTACAGACAAAGGTTGTATTTAATAAATCGCCTTGGCCAAAGTTTATCCAACATATGTCTCTGAGTATTCCTTTAAGGTTTGGTAATAAAAGAGCAAGTTATCCCATCCACCGGTCATGACCACATCATACGCTGGTGCGTCCTCTTGAGCAGTGCCATCCGGAACGCCATGCAAACACCTTTTCAGCCACTCCTCGCCGCCACGTGTCTCTGCTCTGGCAATAAGTTGTCTCAGAAGATCCTCCATAATGACCGCTGTTCAAAGCTTCTTCTTCCAAAAGACCCAGAGGATGTTCCAGCACTGGAATAAATAGAGACTGAAGATTCCCACCAAAACACAGCTGGCCAATCAGCTGGATCCACGACATCCTTCCAGATGTTTCCAACACATTCCGGAACCTGCTCGTGATGAATACAGCTGACCTTCAAGTGAACTCAAAAAGGTAAGTACCAACTCCCACCATATAGAGGGGGGAGACCATTTATGATTAAATAGGAAAAACTAAACCCACAGGTGACATGATCCCATGAGTCCCTGTTGCTAAGGGCACCCTGGCCTTCCATGGGATTAGCAATATACTTTCCAGAAGGCCACTAGGTACAGAGCTTTATACATCAGTTTGGTCAGTTACCGTCTGGTTGAATTTAGCCATAGAAGACTGAGCTGCATACTTGCATTCGGGATACCAGGGACAGAAATAAATGTACATTTTCAAAACAATAGAAAAATAGACATGAGTGAAAAAATTTAGAAGGCTTGGCATCAATTTCCAAGCTGTAATATATGGCAAAGGGTTGTACGCAATAAATAATGGCCCACATTTACTAATCTGTAATATTTAGACCGTGTAAACGTAGACTAGGCAGTCACAAGATGCGCCGAATTTATCACAGTGATGCATTCTGTTTGATTATTTTGATTGACCATTTTGATTGACCTGTTAGACACTTTTCTCTTCCTTATACCACCTTTGATTTGGCTGCTTTTGTGCCAGAATTTGTGCCAGTTTTTTTGGCGCAATAGTGGGGCACTTTAGTGCTATTTAAGCCAAGCCCCCTTTCTGATATCCACACCCCTTTTTCCTTGACACATCAAATATATCTAGTGAGGTGCAAAAATAAAATATGCGCCAAATTGTGGCAAAATTTAGCACATTTTTCAACACATTCTGGACCCAGACGCAGTAGGAAATCTGCGCTAATGTGTTCATGTAAGGTATAATATATGATTCTAAGTCCCCCGAAAGAGTGCACTATATGTTACAACTTGATTTTGTTGATAATACAACATCAGGAGCACAAAGTCGTCGTTTTAAAGTGGCATTGTAGTCCTGCTCTCTAAATACCCATATTATTGAATGACAAGAGACCGTATGTAATGTTTAAGACTATTTACTTTTTACTTTCCATACTTATTATTTCATCATCTAATAATCTGTATGTATTTTTTATTATTTCCATAATACATCTGTAACTATGTGGATGTCTTGAGTCAATGCCAAGACCAGTCTATCTTAAGAATATATTCATGTGTAAAGTGAAAGTGCATTTCTTTTTGTAAAATTCCTATTGGCTTTTCGTACTCAGAAACATAAATGTTCTCACTTCATTTGAAATAAAACCCTTTGACGTGAATAGTAGATAATGCAGCTTGAATGTTTATTTTTTTTTAGAAGCAAATCCTTGGCTAGATGAGTCAGTGAATGAAAGGTTATGACTGAATCTGTTGCACTTGACAGTGTCATGCTTTGCCTACATTCTGTTTGGTTTATATAATTTACACTGTTTTAACCCTATACTCAGAACATGACTATAAACATACCACGATCATGCAATATATACCAGTATACATATGTTTTAAGCTCTAGTTACTATGTAGAGTATTCCTGGAATACATCCAGTTTAGAAGTACTAGAAATAAAAAAGTAGTGAACTGTATCAACATCAATTCCCTAATATAGTGTCATTAAATGATTTATACCTTCAGCAGGAGCAATCTAAAAATGGTTAAGGGCAAATTCCCTGTGGTTGCCCTGAGGGCTCATCAGCAAACTATACAGTCTTTATAGCAGTCTATAGTCTGCAAATGAGATGCAGACTATAGCCTTGTGATGGGCCGACAGGGAAACATAATAATGATATATTAGGGAATTGCTTTTTGCGCTATTCCCTAATATTATATATGTGGTACCTCCAAACCAGGGATCCTTGTTCACCTCTAGTATCCTCAATATGCACAGGCTTGAATTTGACTGTTATAACTAGATGGAGTTACTGCTTAGAGAATATGGGCCGACACGTCAGTAGCATTTATAGGCATTGCTAATCACAATGTGTCAAGACAATTCTATGCTGAATTCAGCAGTCTTAGGCCTCATTTACACGAGCGTATTATACGCGCGTGCGACGCGCGTGCTTTTCACGCGTGTCGTACGCACCTATAATAGTCTATGGGGCTGTTTAGACGATGCGTGAATTTTGCGCAGCGTGAGTGCGTTGCGTAAAACTCACGACATGTTCTATATTCTTGCGTTTTTCACGCAACACGCACCCATTGACTTCAATGGGTGCGTGAAAACAACGCATGCCACACTGACGGTCCTGCGTTGCATGCGCGAAAATCACGCAAGAGCTGTCAAACTCCTGAATGTAAACAGAAAAGCACCACGTGCTTTTCTGGTTACAAACATCCAAACGGAGTGTCAAATTAGAGATGAGCGCACCGAACTTCACCGGGTTCGGCAAAACTCGTTTTGACCGAAACCGGTAAAAAATGTTCGGGTACGCGACGTCAGGAGACAGTCACTGTCCACGGTGCTGAAAGCGTTAAACTGGTTCAGCACCATGGACAGTGACTTCCGCTCCGAAAATCCATGAACCTGTAAAAAAAAAAAGACGTTCTGACTTACCGATAACTCCGGTCCGACCTCCCGGGATGACAGTTAAGTCCAAGTGACAGCTGCAGCCAATCACAGGCCAAGCACAGGCTGCAGCCAATCACAGGCTGCAGCGGTCTCATGGACTGCGGCGTCATCCTGGGAGGTGGGGCCGGATGACGAGAGAGGGACGCGTCACCAAGGCAACGGCCGGGAGACCGGACTGGAGGAAGCAGGCAGTTCATGGTAAGTTTGAACATCTTTTTTTATTCACAGGTTGGTGTATATTGTGATCGGCATTCACTGTCGAGGGTGCTGAAAGAGTTACTGCCGATCAGTTAGCTCTTTCAGCACCTTGGACAGTGACGGGCGTCGACTAGCCTCATCTCTATGATGGCGGCTGCGCGAAAATCACGCAGCCGCGCATCATACACGGATGACACACGGAGCTGCCAAGTGCCTTTTGCGCGCGCAAAACGCAGCGTTTTTTGCGCGCGCAAAACGCACACGCTCGTGTAAATGAGGCCTTAGTCTGTCACAGACTATATTTCAGAAATTAGAATCAGTGGTGCATTACATTTCAAAGTGCGCAGAGCACTCTATATGAAATAATAGAGGATCTAAGTTACCTCTTCTTCAAACTCTAACCTCAGGTGCAGAAACCATGGGGAGTTCAGAAAAGGATAACAAGGACAGACACAGATGCCCAGGGAATCAGCTTTTGGATATATTTATTCTATTTACTGTTTACATTTCAATCCGCAAATATTAAAATAATTAAAACCAGTTTCTCTAGCTCTCCCCCAAAATAATTAAAACTGCTAACATATTGGGCTTCATTCACATCTTAATTTGCTCTTTCCGTTGTTTTGCTCTGTCATACGAACAGAAATGCTGGAAGCGCGGGAACCGTTGAATGATGGACAGCAACAGTGCCCAACAGAACCCTTTGACTTTAAAATGGGTTTCCTCGGGTTTCTTTCATGGTGTACGCATGAGCAGGGGCGTAACTAGGAAAGACTGGGTCCCATAGCAAACTCTTGACTGGGGCCCCCCAGGTGCCACACGCAGCCCACCTTATAGATAGTGCCCCCTGTAGATTGTGCCATACAGCCCCCCTGTAGACAGTGTTATACACCCCCAACCTCCCCATGTAGATAGTGCCATACAGCCCCCCTGTAGATATCGCCATAAAGCTCCCCTGTATATAGCGCCATACAGCTCCCCCTGTATATAGGGCCACACAGCCTCCCTCCTTTGTATATAGTGCCACACAGCCCCCCTTAGAAGATAGTGCCACACAGCCCCCCCTTAGTAGATAGTGGCACACACAGACCACTGTAGATTGCGCCACACACAGCCCCCTGTAGATAGAGCCGTAGCCCTCCCCCTTGTAAATAGTGCCATACAATGCCCCTAGTAGATGATGCCACAGCCCCCCCTTAGTATTGCCAGACAGACCCTTGTATATAGTGCCACACAGCTCCCCCATGTGCATAGTGCCACACAGCTCTCCCTTGTGTATAGCGCCACACAGCATCCTTGTATATAGTGCCACACAGCCCCCCAAGTAGTACAAAGCATTGAAAGTTGTATCAGCTAGGGGGGTGTCAATCAAACATGGAGAGGTGGGTTTGGAGGCAGGACTACGTGATTCTTCAGGATAGCGGCATCACCCCATGACCCTTTAATGAGTAATTAGCATATAATGTACGCCGTTTTTTTTATTTTATAGATTTTGCTAAATCTGAAAAAAACATACATTTGGAAATATTGTCAGGTCATGTATTACCGCATGGTGGCTGTTCAAGGGGTTAAAACTACCAGACAGGTTCCCATTAAATATACAATGAATTGAAAACAATTCCATCTGCCCTGCAATTTTGTTATTATAAATAGATCCTATATAATTACAGCTCCAGAACCACGCTCTGAAATATATACAGTACCAGAACCAAGCTCAGTACATATATACAGTATCACAACCAAGCTCAGTACATAAATACAGCACCAGAACAAAGCTTAGTACATAAATACAGCACTAGTACCAAGCTAATACATATATACGGCACGAGAGCCAAGCTTAATACATATATACAGCACCAGAACCAACCTCAGTACATAAATACAGCACTAGAACCAAGCTCAGTACATATATACAGCCCCAGAACCAAGTTCAGTACATATATACAACACATGATAAAAAATAGAGCTCAATTTAGTGCAACCCCCGCCTGTACAGCGTAAAACTACAGCTCCCAGCATGGCCCGAACAATGGTAAGGATATGCTGGGAGATGCTGTTTCACAAAAAGAAAAAAATATACCACCCATCATCTCGCTGCAGATTATACAGTGACTACAGTGCTGATTAGATGCAAAATAAACATTTACATTAAGTGACCGCTGACGTCTCAGATTCTAGTTCTTTTCTTCTCCCTCTGGTCCAGACATCTATGATGGATTTCTCCCGGCCACGACCCATTTCTGCAGCTTTCCGCTCAGATGTCTTCAGCTTCTCAATTTTAAAATATTTCTGCACCTATAAACAAAGATAAAATTCTCAACACCTCTAAATATAAAAGCGCCATATACTGCACCTCTAACTATAATAGCGCCATATACTGTGTCCCTGATTATAATAGTACCATACACTGTGTCCCACACGCACACCGTGCCCCCTGTAGATAGTGCCCCCATAGCCCCCCTTTAGATAGTGACCCCCATAGAGCCTCTGTAGATAGTGCCCATATATGGACTCCAGAGCTGCAAGACAATAGTGCTAAGCACTGAGCCACCGTGCACCTACATATAGCTTCCCCTATAGATAGTGCTCCACGTATAGCACACCTCTGTAGATAGTGCCTCACATATAGCCCACCCCTTTACACAGTGCCCTACATATAGCCCCCCTGTAGATAGTGCCCCACAGGTAACCCACCCATGTATATAGTGTCCCACATATAGCTTACCCCTATAGATAGTGCCCTACAAATAGCTCCCCCTATAGATAGTGCTCCACATATAGCCCACCACTGTATATAATGTCCCAAATATAGCCCACCCCTGTATATAGTGTCCCAAATATAGCCCACCCCTGTATATAGTGGTGCACCATACACTGCACCTCTAACTATAATAACGCCATACACTGTGTCCCTGATTATAATAGTACCATACACTGTGTCCCCCTCACACACACACACACACACACACACACACACACACACACACACACACACACACACACACACACCATGCCCCCTGTAGATAGTGACCCCCAGAGAGCCACTGTGGAAAGTACCCATATATGGACTCTAGAGCTGCAAGGCAATAGTGTTAATTACTGAGCCACTGTGCTGCCCTACATATAGCTTCCCCTATAGATAGTGCTCCACGTATAGCTCACCTCTGTAGATCGTGCCTCACATATAGCCCACCCCTGTAGACAGTGCCCTACATATAGCCCACCCCTGTATATAGAGTCCCACATATAGCCCACCCCTGTATATAGTGTCCCACATAAAGCCGACCCCTGTAGATAGAGCCCTACATATAGCTCCCCCTGTATATATTGTCCCAAATATAGCCCACCCCTGTATATAGTGTCCCACACATAGCTTCCCCTATAGATAGTGCTCCACGTATAGCACACCTCTGTAGATAGTGCCTCACATATAGCCCACCCCTTTACACAGTGCCCTACATATAGCCCCCCTGTAGATAGTGCCCCACAGGTAACCCACCCATGTATATAGTGTCCCACATATAGCTTACCCCTATAGATAGTGCCCTACAAATAGCTCCCCCTATAGATAGTGCTCCACATATAGCCCACCACTGTATATAATGTCCCAAATATAGCCCACCCCTGTATATAGTGTCCCAAATATAGCCCACCCCTGTATATAGTGTCAGACATATAGCCCACCCCTGTATATAGAGTCCCACATATAGCCCACCCCTGTAGATAGAGCCCTACATATAGCTCCCCTGTATATAGTGTCCCACATATAGCCCACCCCTGTATATAGTGTCCCACATAAAGCCGACCCCTGTAGATAGAGCCCTACATATAGCTCCCCCTGTATATATTGTCCCAAATATAGCCCACCCCTGTATATAGTGTCCCACATATAGCTCACCCCTGTATATAGTGTCCCACATATAGGACACTGCTGTGTAGTGTCCCACATATAGCCCATCCCTGTATGTAGTGTCCCACATATAGCCCATCCCTGTAGATAGAGCCCTTCATATAGCCCACCCCTGTATATAGTGTCCCACATATAGCCCACCCCTGTATGTAGTGTCCCACATATAGCCCATCCCTGTAGATAGAGCCCTTCATATAGCCCACCCCTGTATATAGTGTCCCACATATAGCCCACCCCTGTATATAGTGTACCACATATAGCCCACCCCTGTAGATAGTTACATATAGCTCCCCCTGTATATAGTGCTCCACATCCCCACATATAGACCCCCCTATGTAGATAGAGCCCCCACCATAGATAATGCCACTCACAGTTTTAGTAGAAAAAAAGAAAAAGCTTTACATACTCACATGATCCTGTTCCATCGCACAGCTAGTGTCTTTGAAAGGCGCTGATTGGTGGGGCAAGTCATTTTGCCCCGCCAATGAGAGTCATTGTAAGGCGTGGATGGCCAAAACGTGCCCGGTCATTCAGTTCTAATGCATGTATTTGTACCTGCGTGCTATAGACGCAGATACAATTACTGCAAGAGGGGGTGGCTGTCGCTAGCACCGGGCCCCCTCCGGTGCTAGCGACACCACCAGGCATGAGAGGGCCCGTGCCACCCGGACCATAAATGTTAGAGACTCGGCGGCGCTGGCCCCGTAGTAGCATCGCTACCGCTGTAGCAGCCACAACGGCTGCTAGCAGCGCCACCGGGCATATGGGGGGGGGGCGTGTCGGCGGGTGGCGCGGGCTCCATCAAGTCGCGGGCCCTGTGGCAGCCGCATGAGTAAATGGTTTATGTGGTGTACTGTGACATCACTGTGTGCATTATCCTCGTACTGTGATATTACTGTGTGCATTATCCCTATACTTTGACATCACTGTGTGCATTATCCGTGTACTGTGACATCACTGTTTGCATTATCTTTGTTCTGTCAAATCACTGTGTGAATTATGCTGTAAGTATGCTTTAGCATCACTGTTTGCCTAATTCTTGCCCTGTTACTTCAATGAGTAAATTATCCTTGTACTGTAACATCACTATGGGAATTATCTATATGCTGTGACATCACTGTGTGCATTATCCCTATACTGAGATGTCACTGTGTTCATTATCTCTATTCTGTGGCATCACTGTGTGCATTATTCTTGTCCAGGGACGACTTTGTGTATATTATCCCTGTACTATGACATCACTGTTTGCATAATCTCTGCACTATAACATCACTGTGGGAATTATCTCTGAGGTTATATTAATGTGTGTATTATCAATGTACTGTGATATCACTGTACACATAATTCCACTTCTATGAAATCACTATATGTTTTATTCCTGTTTTGTAACTTCATAGTTTTTTTTATTTATTTTATGATCTGATTCTGCTTTGTATAATATATAGTTTGTTTCCTAATGAATGCATAGAGCAGGGGTCTCAAACTTGGCCGGGTAAGTGGGCCGCATATAGAAAAAAAGGGAAGTTGACGGGCCGCATTACTTTCAAATTTGATACAATACAAAATTATTGTTAATCAATTAGTTATTTGAACTACTATAACACTATATTACTATAATAATAGCGCTAGGTTTAAAATTTGAGATATTTCTCCACGTGCTTATTTCAACAATCCAGCTTTCCAGTTTAAGTGTCGCCAAACGCAGTCCGGCGGCTCAGTTAGCACACAGGTCAAGATTGGGCAGCCACTTTTTAGATAGTGCCGCAGTGCCCTCTGTGGATGCTGCCGCAGTGCCCTCTGTGGATGCTGCCGCAGTGCCCTCTGTGGATAATGCAACACACCCCTAGATAAGGCCACAGTGCCCTCTGTAGATAAGGCCACAGTGCCCTCTGTAAATAAGGCCACAGTGCCCTCTGTAGATAAGGCCACAGTGCCCTCTGTAGATAAGGCCACTGTGCCCTCTGTAGATAAGGCCACTGTGCCCTCTGTAGATAATGCAACACACCCCTAGATAATGCCAGTGTCCTCTTCAGATACTGTCACACACCCACTTGTAGATAACGCCACAGTGCCCTCTGTAGAGGCTGCCACAGTGCCCTCTGTAGAGGCTGCCACAGTGCCCTCTGTAGAGGCTGCCAAAGTGCCCTCTGTAGAGGCTGCCAAAGTGCCCTCTGTAGAGGCTGCCCCAGTGCCCTCTGTAGAGGCTGCCCCAGTGCCCTCTGTAGAGGCTGCCCCAGTGATGTCAGGGGCTTGCACAGAGCTGGAGTCCCAGGCAGAGCGCTAGTAGGCTCTTCCTGGGACTCCAGCTGTGCTCCTGACATCACTGGGACTCCTGCTCTGGGGAAGCCCCTGACATCATTGTCGATGTATGGACAGCGATGTCAGAGGCTTCCCCAGAGTCCCGGAGCAGAGCCGATAATAGCGCTCTGCCCGGGACTCCGCTCTGGGGAAGACCCTGACACACTGTCCACATATGGGCAGCGATGTCAGGGAATTTCACAGAGTCCCGGAGCAGAGCCTGTACTAGCGCTCTGCCCGGGACTCCGGCTATGGGGAAGCCCCAGACATCGCTGTTCATATGTGGACAGCGATGTCAGGGAATTCCACAGAGTCCAGGAGCAGAGCCGACACCAGTGCTCTGCTCCGCTCTGGGCAAGACCCTGACACACTGTCCATATATGGGCAGCGATGTCAGGGAATTCCACAGAGTCCCGGAGTAGAGCCGACACCAGCGCTCTGCTCGGGACTCCGGCTCTGGGGAAGCCCCAGACATCGCTGTTCTTTTGTGGATAGCGATGTCAGGGAATTCCACAGAGTCCCGGAGCAGAGCCGACACCAGCGCTCTGCTCGGGACTCCAGCTCTGGGGAAGCCCCAGACATCGCTGTTCATATGTGGACAGCGATGTCAGGGAATTCCACAGAGTCCAGGAGCAGAGCCGACACCAGCGCTCTGCTCCGCTCTGGGTAAGATCCTGACACACTGTCCATATATGGGCAGCGATGTCAGGGAATTCCACAGAGTCCCAGAGCAGAGCCGACACCAGCGCTCTGCTCGGGACTCCGGCTCTGGGGAAGCCCCAGACATCGCTGTTCATATGTGGACAGCGATGTCAGGGAATTCCAGAGTCTCGGAGCAGAGCCGATACTAGCGGCTCTGTGTCCCGCGGGCCGCAGATGACAGCCCCAGGGGCCGCATGTGGCCCGCGGCCCACGTGCTTGAGACCCCTGGCATAGAGTATGACCAGCTCGCGTACTAAAAACTCACTAAATCTATTTACCAGTCACCTTGTGTCAAAAAGTGAAAGGATTCAACAATTAGCCATGGCTTTGAGCATCCTGCTTGCAGAGACAGCTGTGCATGCTGCCCCAGCTTTGTAAATAATGTCTCTCCTCAGGTTAATACAGTAACACTAAAAAAAAGTTCATAGTTTGGGTATGTTCACACGGCGGGGGTCCGTAACGGCTGAAATTACGGGGATGTTTCAGCCTGAAAACATCCCCGTAATTTCAGCCGTACCGGCATGTGCAGGCGCTTGAACGCCGCGTCAATTACGGCCGTAATTAGCGCTGCTAGTCATTGGAGTCAATGAATAGCGGCTCCAATTACGGCCAAAGAAGTGACAGGTCACTTCTTCTACGCGGGCGTCTATTTACGCGCCGTCATTTGACAGCGGCGCGTAAATATACGCCTCGTGTGAACAGACAAACGTCTGCCCATTGCTTTCAATGGGCAGATGTTTGTCAGCGCTATTGAGGCGCTATTTTCAGACGTAATTCGGGGCAAAAACGCCCGAATTACGTCCGTAAATAGGCCGTGTGAACATACCCTTTGAGTAAAAAAAAACAAAAAACATATTTATTTTCCACTGAACTCATATTTGCCATATGTAACCAACATCTGTACTGCACAAAGTAGTTATTTGGGGAATGTTAGGCTCCAGGGCAAAACCTGTGCCACTGGTGTAACTTGTAGGATAGCAGGCATTGCATCGGCTATGGAACCCAATCACTTAGAGGGGCCATCTCCACTCAGAAGTAAGGTGCAGTTAGTGATCATTATGGGTGATGGAAGGGGTGTGGAGAACTGAATGGGCCCCATTGTTCCTTTCTACATGCCTGTTATGAGCTTTATTCCTGTACTGCATAATCCCTTTATGTGTTATGCCTGTACTTAGACATCGTTATTTGTTTATTTTTTCCTGTGCTGTGATGTTACTATGTGCATTTGACATTTATTTGACAAGTATTATTCCTGTACCATGATATTATCGTGTTTATTATTCTCCTGCTGTTGCACTGCTGTGTCCATTATTTTGTACTGTGACATCACTGTGTGTTATACCTGTACCATAACACCACTGTTTGCATCATTCCAGCGAGACAGAGACACATGACACAGATTGGAGACCAAAATAATCATAAGCTTTATAAATTCTAAAACTGATGCTGAACGAGATCATGGCGGAGTGTGGTCCCATTCCATGTTTTCCTATAAGACCACATACTGTAATAGATGACAGCTTTAAATTGTGTCATCTGTAATGACATCATATTTTTATGTTTGTACAGTGAGATAGCCTTGTATAGCAGAATAATATTTATTTTCTATTAGCATAATAAGTCACATACAAGGCTGCTGTTCTCTTATGTAGAGGCAGGGTCTATGGTCCCCTCACAAGTCGGGAAGTAAAGTGAAAGACTGCAACTGTTGTCTTTACACCCATTATAGCTACACCATATACTGCTTTTCCCCTACTGAAATTCTTTTATTTGAATTACCATGGCAGTATTGCGTTTTAAGTTGTTTGTTTAATTTTCTATTGGAATATGGCTTCAAGGAAGAGCCAAGTGTAATATACAGGATCCAATGCCTGTTTAAGTTTATATTTGACTTTAAAACTCCTGTAAGCAGACAGCAGATTCACCATCCTCCAAAAGGGCACTCGTGCATTCTGAGACTCATGTTCTAAGTCTTGACAGGTCTGATTCACGCTGAAGTAACTGCTCTGTTCACACATCATGCTAGATGGCTATAAATGTCAAGAGCGGCTTCTAGTGCAAAGGTTAAATATTTAGAGACATATAAAAAGCATTCTGTGTTGATGATGATACTTATTGATTGTCGCCTTCATTATAAAGTTGTAGTATAGGAGAAATCAATATCCCTTTTTATCTCCACTACTAGAAGAGATGCCACTTTTCAATTTAACCTTCACGTTACACATGACCTGTTTACTTCATAGATGCAATGTTAATCTCTTTGCTTTCTTGACAAAGGAAAAAGCAATACACAGAGCTGGTTTTATATAAACTGCATTGTTTTTCTTTTAGGAATAAATATTCAATAAAAAATATTCTACTTCTGTGATATAATTTTATATATATATATATATATATATATATATATATATATATATATATATATATATATATATATATATATACTAGTCCTTCTCAATGAATTAGAATATCATCAAAAAGTTAATTTATTTCAGTAATTCTATTCAATAAGTGAAACTCATGCATTATATAGCTTCATTACACGAGAGTGATCTATTTCCATTCATGGATCTATTTATATCCATTTTTATCTTTTAATGTTGATGATTATGGCTAACAGTTAATGTAAACTCAAAATTTAGTGTCTCAGAAAATGTTAATATTATATAAGCCCAGTTTCAAAAATTATTTTTAACTAATGGGAAGCATGAAGTGCTCTAAAATTTCCTGCTACACGGCTGCGCTGACTCTGGACTTGATATAACACAGTAGACCAACACTGTTACTCAGTGTCCAAAGTCCTGTTTTCAGACGAAAGTCAATTTTGCATTTCATTTGGAAATCAAGGTCCCAGAGTCTGGAGGAAGAGTGGAGAGGCATCAATCCAAGTTGCTTGTGGTCCAGTGTGACGTTTCTACAGTCAGTGATGGTTTGGGAAGCCATGTCATCTGCTGGTGTTGTTCCACTGTGTTATATCAAGTCCAGAGTCAACGCAGCCGTGTAGCAGGAAATTTTCGAGCACTTCATACTTCCCTCTGCTGACAAGCTTTATGGAGATGCGGATTTCATTTTCCAGCAGGACTTGGCACCTGCCCACACTGCCAAAAATACCAATACCTGGTTTAATAACCACAGTATCACTGCGCTTGATTGGCCAGCAAACTCGCCTGACCTGAACCCTGTAGAAAATCTATGGGGAATTGTCAAGAGGAAGATGAGAGATACCAGACCCAACAATGCGGACGAGCTGAAAGCCGCTATCAAAGCAACCTGGGCCTCCATAACACCTCAGCAGTGCCACAGGCTGATCGCCTCCATGCCATGCCGCATTGATGCAGTAATTCATGCAAAAGGATCACCAACCAAGTATTTAGGGCATATATTGGACTTACTTTTCAGTTGGCCAACATTTCTGTTTTTCAAATTGGGCTTATATAAATATTCTAATTTTCTGAGACATTTAATTTTGGGTTTTCATTAACTGTTAGCCATAATCATCAACATTAAAAGAAAAAAAATGCCAGAAATAGATCACTCTGTGTGTAATGAATCGATATAATATAGGAGTTTCACTTTTTGAATAAAATTACTGAAATAAATTAACTTTTTTGATGATATTCTAATTCATTGAGAAGGACTAGTATTATATAATATTTCATACAAAGGGGTTGACCACCTCTTTAAAAAAAACAACCTCTGAATAAATAGAATTCCTCTGTGAAGGAATAGCGAGAGGATAAATAGGCAGCTATATTATTTTGGACACATTAAGAAAGGCCCATTACATTGGAAAAGTCAATTATAATTGAAAGAGCTAAAGAAGATAGCAAGGGATAGTATAAGGGCTTGTCCACACGTAACAGAATTGCTGCAGAAAATTTCTGCAGCAATTCCGTTGAAAATAGCAGACTTTTTGCTGCTGCAAAAATGCACCATTTCCTCAGTTTTTAACTGCAGAAAGCAGTGCATATTTTGCTGCTTTTTTCACGATGCTGGGAGATGGTGACTTCTCCTCTGAAAAACGCAGCAATTCTGTCCACTTTCCGCAGCAGGAATTGACATGCTGCGGTGCGAAAAATACACACCACGGGTCAATTTCTGCTTAGAATATTTACGGAGCGTGTGGATGAGATTTGTTAAATCTCATCTACTTTGCTGCTCTTGTATTCTGCTGCGGTTTTTCCGTCCGCAATTCCGGACAGAAAAAACGCAGCACTTCTGCAACGTGTGGACGAGCCCTAGCACAAAGCATGAACAAGCCATCTAAAAGACTGAAGACCCAAGCAGAAGACAGTCAATCCCAATAGCAAAAGGAGAAGCAGTTTTCAGTGTAATAAGATGTTGGGCTAACCATGGGTTTTGTAAGCTGAATGCTGCCTCCTTTTTTTTTATACAAAACACAAGATAGGACATTTTCGAGCAGTGTTTCCCAACTGACTTTACAGAGGACGCCAGGGTTCTCTAGAAATCTAGATTGGCACAGGATTTGACTGTACCAGAGGATCCTCCAGGGGCCTTAGGCTCTGTTATAATGATGATCCTCAAAGGTCCAGCAGAAGACATCCCTATTTGTAGCCAATCTCTTGCCGTGAAGGTCTATTTGTTTTGTGTTGATTTCACAACTAATCCATTTGACATTAGTAATGATGTCATGTGTGTGATGTAATTTCAACAAAGTTTTGGATGCAATTAAAAGTGGATGTGCATATGTTCTGTATAGATGGGGGGTGAGCTCCTAGAATAATTACCTCTGGTGGGCCCAAGGAATCACAGTGGATTGTCAGCAGGGTAGTAACTAGAAAAGACTAGGCCCAATAGCAAACTTTTGAATAACCCTCTCGAGCATGAACATTATATTAATTATATAATGTGCGTGAAACCACAAGTGCCGCAATGTATGTATTTTCCCTTATCCCCTTTAAGGTGCCGTACCTTCATTCCAGGCTCTGTCATCTGCCATGTATATATAATATATCTCTTTGTATGACTATTGCAGCACTTGTGTGTTTGGACTTCACACACAATACATTAATAATATTAAACGTTACTAGTTACTTTGTATAATATTATATTAATTATGTAATGTGTGTGAACCCACAAGTGCCGTAATGCATACATGTTCATAACTGTCTTTCTCTGTTACCGTATGCAGGATACAGCACAGTGCAATGGTGAGAGGAGTACGTATGCATGCATTACGGCACTTGTGTATTAGTCATACAGAGAAATATATTATATGACATATCAGAGGGCAGGATCAGGACCTTGTGTGCCTCCCAGATTTCCAGATTCCACAGGTAAATCCTCCTCCCCTGGCTCAACGTCCTGACTCCTAACTAGCGCAGGTAGGACATTGTGTTATGTGTGTGCCGGGCCCAGCAGTCTGGGCCCTCCTGTTCCTGCGGACCCAGTAGCAGTCACTATGCCTGATACGGCGGTAGTTCTGCCACTGATTAGCAGGTTGATCTTCCCATCACATTAAGATCTTTGGGCATATAGTGGACAAAACTATTTGTGCCTGTCTCAGCAATATTGGGTCCATCTAACATTGATTGGACAAAAGTGTCCCACAGGAGCACATTGCCTAGGCATTATTTACTTTTTCTTACTTCTTTTCAGATTGGAAAAACTGCAGGACGAAGCTCATAAGTAGCTTAGCCTGCAAGTTTAGTCTGCAAGCCCTTTAGCTCTTGCAAAACTGTAAAGTTCCAAATTTGTTGCATTACTACAGCTGGAGATAAGCTGGGAGGGTTAACAAATAGAACTTAGATGCTGGAAGATCCTCACCACAAGTGCAGTGGTGCTTGAAAGTTTGTGAACCCTTCAGAATTTTCTATATTTCTACATAAATTTGACCTAAAACTGCATCAGATTTTCACATAAGTCCTAAAAGTAGATAAAGCCGAGGTGTAGCTAGGTTCTCCAGCACCCGGGGCAAAGATTGAGTTTGGTGCCCCCTCCTCCCCCAACTTCTTTCCAGACATCTCTTTCCCCCTCGCCATATTTGCCTTCTCTACCAGTTAATGAGATGTAATTTTGTTTTTTACATTTTTTTTAATGTAACTTGAGTATAAGACCATTTGTATGTTTTACAAGCAATATAGTTATATAAGGGAGTTAACCTAACAATAAATTTAAAGAAAATAAATTAAAGAGGTGAGTGTGCCTGACTAAAACAGATTGTATAACCGAGGCTAATGAGACTATATGGTGACATAATGAACAGCCTCCTCTTGTAGATAGTGCCACACAGCCCTGGAGTAGATAGTGCCACACCCCTCCCTTGTAGATATTGCAACACAGCCCCCCTTGTTGATAGTGCCACACACCCTTGCAGATATTGCCACACTCCCCCCTAGATAGTGCCGCCCCCCATGGTAGATAGAACCAAGCACCCCCCCTGTAGATAGCGAAGCACCCCCTCCTCTTGTAGTTACTGCCACACTCTCCCCCCTATGAGATAGTGGCACACATCCCCTGTTGTAGATAGTGCCAAACACCCCCCCTTGTAGATAGTGCCACACCCCCTTGTAGATACTACCACACAGCCTCCCCTTATAGATAGTTTCACACAACCCCCCTGTAGATATTGTCACACTCCCACCAAGTAGTGCCACACACCCTCCTTGTAGATAGTGCCAAACCCCACCTTGTAGATACTGCCACACACCCCCCCTTTTAGATGCCAAACACACACCCTTGTAGATAGTGCCACTCACACCCCCCTGTAGATAGTACCACAACCCCCTGTAGACAGTGCTTCAACCCCCCCCCCTTTCTGTAGATTGCGGCATTGGCGCTCCGCGAGGAGCCTCTGATGTCACTGTTCATATATTGACAGGGACATCATGGGCTCCCTCTAGGAGCGGAATACCGGGCCAGAGTGTTGGCAACGCTCTGCCCAGGGATTCCTCACCTGGAGGAGCCCCTGACGTCACTGTCGATATGTGCATAGTGACGGCAGAGGATACTCCAGGAGCAGAATCCCCGGCCAGAGCATCGACAATGCTCTGGCAGGGAATTCTGCTCCAGGAGGAGCCCCTGACGTCACTGTCCATAATAACTGCATCGACACGTTTCTAGTAATTGTTGATTAGTCCTGCACATCGGATTGGAGGAATTTGAGGCCATTTCTCCGTAGAAAACAGCTCTGTAATGTTTGTGAGTTTCCTCCCATAAACTGCTCGCTTCAGGTCCTTCCATAACATTTCTATTGGATTAAGGTCAGGATTTTGACATGGCCATTACAAAACTTTAACTTTATTATTTTTTAACAATTCTTTGGTAGATTGACTTGTGTGCTTAGGGTCATTGTCTTGCTGCATGACCCGCTTTCTCTTGAGACTCAGCTCACAGACAGATGTCCTAACATTTTCCTTTAGAATTTGCTGGTATGATTCAGAATTCCTTGTTTCATCAATTATGGCAAGCCGTCTCAGCCCAGATGCAGCAAAACAGGCCCAAGCCATGATACTACAACCACCGTGTTTCACAGATGGTATGAGGTTTTTATGCTGGAATGCAGTGTTTTCCCTTCCCTAAACATAACGCTTCTCATTTAAACCTTTAATGACCGCGCCTGAAAAGGCCTTAAAGGAACAGTGTCACCAAAATTTTTTTTTTTATATCAGTTTTATGTTAGGGTTTTATTAAAAACGTTTATATTTATTTGTGTGTTTGTGTGTTACTTTTTTCTATTTTTACACTTTTTCTTCCCTATGGGGGCTGCCATTATTTTTTCCATTTCTGTATGTGTCGATTAACGACACATACAGACATGGAATACGGCAGCTCCAGTCCCATAGGGAATGCGAACGGGGCCCGTTCCATCCACTATGGTGTACGCCGTGTGTGTGGGAACGGCGCATGCGCCGCTCCCACACAGTCCAATTTGAAATGCGCGCCGTCTGGCGCCATTTTCCTGTGGACCGGAAGTCGCGGCCGGACAGTAAGATTACTACTTCCGGTCGCGGCTTCCGGACTTGTGCACATGGAGCAACGGCAGCAGACGGAGCGGACGGACCGGAGGGAGCGGCGGCGACTGGAGCAGATAAGTGATTTCTATGTATATTCGTGTTTCAGTGTGTGTTTACTAGTGTATGTAAACCTTCTACACTGTGTGTTAGCTCAAAAAATGGCGACACACAGTGTAGGAGGTTAGACCGTTCAATCCCCTCGTTTCTCCCGGCACTAGCCAGGATAAAGGAGGAGGGGATTCTGAGAGCTCACTAGAGCAAGGGATTTTTTCCCAATTTTGCAGCATAAAGCAATGTGGTTGCTTTACCACATGCAATGCTGCAATTTTGGGAATTGCTCCATCTAGTGACCAGTGCTGGGAAATATTATAAATTGAATCCAATTTATAATATTTCCTGACTCGTGAAAAAAATAAAAAAAATTAGAACAATGTTTAATCACCTACACACTAATTGTTTAACTAAAAAAAACAAACATGTTTTGCTGGCAACACATTCCCTTTAATGACCGGCTAAACTTTTCTGTTTTTGCCTCTCTGCGTTTCAGCAGCCATAACTTTTTTATTTTCTCATTAAAAAATTCACTGTGTAAATTATATAATTTATATTTACGGCGCGAATATAGGAAAAAGCACTTTTCAGCATTGTTTTTTTTTTATCCTATTCACGTTTCACGCTAAATAACCTGTTAAATTAATTCTTCAAGTTATTACGAATGTGTAGATACCAAATATATGTGTAGGTTTTTTGTTTTTATGTCATGTAGGAGCAATATATTTTATGCAAAAAGCTTGAAAATGCTTTCAATGGGAAGGTGAAACGTTGCCTCTATGTTGGGTGAATAAAATTTTTGGATCTTTATAATATTGGAGTGCTGCCTCTTTTCCTCTGGATTGTGATTGTGCGTATTTGGGGTTTCATGTCAAGTCTGCCCTGAGGATAGCACCCTCACTGCATGCTACGGTGCAGCTCCTATACTTTGCTTTTTCCTGCAACTTTTACCCAATATTCTCTTTTTCTGAGAGACTAAATTTGGGGTTTTCATTAACTGTTACCATAATCATCAAAATTAGAAGAAAAAAATGCTGGAAATAGATCACTCTGTGTGTAGTGAATCTATATAATATATGAGTTTCACTTTTTGAATTACTGAAATAAATTAACTTTTTGATGATATTCTAATTCATTGAGAAGGACTAGTATAATGCATTAGGATACTCTTGTATGCTAATACATTACACTGTGTCACTATGACACAGGCTGCTATTAGGGCAACACATAGTGTGCCCGAACAGCTGGCAAACTGAACAGACAGCCCTAGGGTCCTTTCTAGGTCCCCAGGTCTGACTGCAGAAGGATTCCCCAGTCTTCTATCGTGTCACCGGGTTTCCAGTGGCACGATCAAAGGGGAGCTCCCTTTGATCATGCCGCAGTCACCGACCGACGGGCAGCAATGTTCTTTTTGGAGAGCAGCGGCTTTCTCCTTGCAATCCTGTCATCATTGTTGTTCAGTGTCCTCTTGATGGTGGACTCATGAACATTAACATTAGCTAATGTGAGAAAGGCGTTAGTTGCTTAGAGGTCCCCTTGTGACCTCTCAGACTATCATACGCCTTGCTCTTGACGTAATTTTTTGGAGTCGACCACTCCTGGGGATGCTAATAATGGTCTTGAATTTCCTCCATTTGTATACAATCTGTCCGACTGTGGATTTTTGGAGTCTAAACTTTTTAGAGTTGGTTTTGTAACCTTTTCCAGCCTGGTGAGTATCAACAACTCTTCTTCTGAGGTCCTTTGTTCATGCCATGATACACTTCTACAAACATGTGTTGTAAAGATCAGACTTTGATATATCCCTGCTCTTTAAATAGAATAGGTCGCCCATTCACACCTGATTGTCATCCCATTGTTTGAAAACACCTACATACTTTTGCCACTCACAGATGTGATACTGGATCATTTTCCTCAATAATTAAATGACCAAGTATAATATTTTTGACTCATTTATTTGATTTATTTCTCTTTATATACTTTTAGGACTTGTGTGAAAATTTGATGTAGTTTTATTTCAAACTTATGCAGAAATATTAAAAATTCTAAATGGTTCATAGACTTTCAAGCACCATTGTAGGTTAGGATCATGCAGTGTTATATTGACACCCACAAAATCTTTTTCTGACTGTACTTTGGGTCTGCGAACCTAAATATAAAAATATTACAAACCAATGCACACCACAAATTGGTACTACAGGGATATTTATTCTGTTCCCCAATATAGAGCTGTTTGGGGAAGCATTGCTTCTTTTTGGGCTGTTTAATTTCAGCACTTTGCACATGATTAATGAATTTCAGTGACGGGTTACAAAATGGAAGTCTCCATTTTGTTCCTTTTTTAAATGTTGACATAGTAGCTGCCATCATTACCGTCTTTTTTCTGAGCTGAACAAGCCCAATTTTTCAAGCCTTTCATTGTAAGCGACACCTCCCATCCCATTTAATAATCTAGTTGCCCGCCTTTGAACCCGCTCCAGTTCTCCTATATGCTTTACAGAAGAGCAATACAACTACGCTATTGCTTCCGGCAAAACAACGGGTCCGGTGCACAACAGAGACAAACGGAAACCATGGGCACCGTATCCGTAACCCTTGTCAGTTTGTGTCTGTTCAGGGTCCCGTTCTGACGGAGAGCTCCGATGGAACGTCAGAACGGGACCCCAAAGCAGATTTGAACGAGGCCTTAGGCTATATTCACATGACAGAGTCCGAGTGTCGGACATTTTGGTCAGTTTTTCTCGGCTGTTTTGCATCCGTACCATTTCTGTTCCGGTCCGTGTTTCCGTTTTTGGCCGATTCTGACCCGTTTTGCATTTGTTTATTTGCCTGTCTGTTTTAAATACGGATGAATCTCATTTGTAAATTTTTTGCCACACACTTCCTTCTGTAGATAATGCCACAGCCCCCTGTAGGTAGTGCCACACAGCACCCTTATAGGTAGTGCCACACAGCCCCCCTGTTGGTAATGCCACACAGCTCTAATGTAGGTAATGCCTCACAGCCCCCCTGTAGTTAGTGCCACACAGCCCTCCTATAGGTAATGCCACACATCCTCTGTAAGTACAGCCACACAGCCCCCTGAAGGTAATGCCACACAGCCCCCTGTAAGTAATGCCACACAGCCCCGTGTAGGTAATGCCACACAGCCCCCTGTAGGTAGTTCTACACAGCACCCTTTTACATAGCATCCCCCCCCCCCATAGATGCCACCCCCTACCTTTCTGTAGATATAACCACAGTAGGGGACTGTTCCAGGAGAAGTCCGTGACTTCAATGTCCATATATGGTGAGTGAAGTCAGGGACTTCTCCTGGATCGGAAACACCGTCCACAGCACGGGAGATTCCACTTCAGAAGTCCCTGACGTCACTGTGTCCATATATGGACAGTGAAGTCAGGGACTTCTCCTGGAGCGGAAACACGGGCCACAGCACCGGGGATTCCGCTTCAGAAGTCGCTGACATCACTGTGTCCATATATGGACAGTGAAGTCAGGGACTTCTCCTGGAGCGGAAACACGGGCCACAGCACCGGGGATTCCGCTTCAGAAGTCCCTGACGTCACTGTGTCCATATATGGACAGTGAAGTCAGGGACTTCTCCTGGAGCGGAATCCCCGATCACAGCTTTGGCAACGCTGTGGCCGGGGATTGGGGATTCCGCTCCTATAGGGAGCAAAAAAAATACCCTCCTTCTCCTCCTCACATGCACTTCGCCCTTTTCTCCTCCTCACAGTGTGAATGAGCGGCGGAAAGCTCGGCCGTCACTCGAATCATACCCGAGCGACAGCCGTGCTTTACACAGCCCCATAGACCTGTATGGGAGCCGTGCGGCTGCGAGACCGGCCGAAATTGGGCATTCATTTGGGGTCTATTGTTCCTACTGCGGCCGTTCAAAAAACGGCCGTCACACGGCCGGGAATCCCAGTCGTGTGAAAAGGGCCTTACTGGACGGTAGTTACTGAGTTCCACATTCTTACCTTTCTTAAATATTGGTACAACATCAGCCATCCTCCAATCCTCCAATCCTGTGGCACTGATCCTGCTACAAGAGAGTCTAAGAAGATGAGATACAATGGTCTGTCCAATACTGATCTCAATTCCCTTAATACTGTAGATAAATGTTGTCTCGGCCAGGAGATTTATCAATATTTAATTAGCTGGGAAGCAGCTGTACTTCCTCCTGTGTTAGGGTAGGAACACACACAACGTATTCACTGCATTAAGCTGTGCAGCGTATCCGCTCTGAACACCGCAGGGAATGTCATCCGGAAAATGGCACCACATTGTGATGCGTTTTTCCGTTGGAATTTCCGTTGTGAAGCGGCGCCGGAAAAAAAAACCAAAAATGTTCATACTTACCCCCATTTCTCGGCACGTAGCCTCCTGGGATGACGTTGCAGGCTGTGATTGGCTGCAGCGGTCACATGGTCTGCAACATCATCCAGGGAGGCTGGACTGGAGAAGAAGGAGGGAACTCTGGGTAAGAATAACTTTATTATTTATTTTTTCTTACTTGTGATTTTTGCGGCACATCTCTGTGATTCCGCCACAAATATCGCAACACATACTGCTTTGTTGCGGGTTTAAGCACCCTATTGAATTCAATGGGTAAACCCGCAACAGAAGAGTTGCGTTTCTGCAGAATTAATTGTTGAAGTAACCGCACCGCAGGTCAATTTATGTGCGTTATTTTCGGCGGATATTTACCACAGGGATGAGATTTGTTGAAATCTTACCCACACTGCTGCTACTGTAATACGCTGCGGATTTTCCGCAATTAATCCGTGGCGGAAAATCTGCAGTGTTTACGATGTGTGTGTTCCTACCCTCAAGCAGCTAATATTGGGTAGGGAACCTTTATTACTGTCCCCCTGAATATCTGGCACTGGGAGCTCATGAGTAAACACAGAGCAAAAGAACGTGTTTAATATCTCAGCCCTCTTTACCCTCTAGAATTATATCCCCATGCTCATCTTTAACCCTTTTTTTTAATTAAACAGTTAGTGTATAGGTGATTAAAGATTGTTCTAATTTTTTTATTTTTTTTCACGAGTCAGGAAATATTATAAATTGGATTCAATTTATAATATTTCCCAGCACTGGTCACTAGATGGAGCAATTGTACATACTTTTTTTCAGGACGCGCCCGGGTCTTATGATGCTGGGATAGCCTGGTGTGCGGATGTTTGGCACTGCATGCAGGGCAGCCCGCTCTCTTACAATATGGGCGTTATAAATAGGCTGCTATTCGGCGATATATGCTGTGCCTCACTATCCAAACACTATGCCTCCATGTTTTACACACTACACTCACGTTTTTGTTTCACTCACAGCCCTGATTTCTACACACTACACTTAGTCATGTCCCCTATACCTCACATGTGCACTATACACAGTACTTTATTATTTATTTATTATTATTACACATTTACTTCCATGCCCAACACACCACTCCCCTCAAGGTAAGTGGGAGTGGCTATCATTATTTAAACACACCTGGGCACTTCCCATCAACAGCATTCTCTGACCTGGTTGCGTCCTGTTTGGAACGGGTATTTTACCCACCACCTAATCTGTGAGTATGGCCTTTTCTGTGGTTTTAATTCCATTCCCAAAATTGCAGCATTGCATGTGGTAAAGCAACCACATTGCTTTATGCTGCAAAATTGGGTAAAAATCCCTCGCTCTAGTGAGCTCTCAGAATCCCCCCCTCCTTTATCCTGGCTAGTGCCGTGAGAAACGAGGGGTTTGAACGGTCTAACCTCCTACACTGTGTGTCGCCATTTTTTGAGCTAACACACAGTGTAGAAGGTTAACATACAGTAGTAAACACACTGAAACACGAACATACATAGAAATAACTTACCTGCTCCAGTCGCCGCTGCTCCCTCCGGTCCATCCGCTCCGTCTGCTGCCGCTGCTCCATGTGCACAAGTCCGGAAGCCGCAACCGGAAGTAGTAATCTTACTGTCCGGCCGCGACTTCCGGTCCACAGGAAAATGGCGCCGGACGGCGCGCATTTCAAATTGAACTGTGTGGGAGCGGCGCATGCGCCGTTCCCACACAGCGGCGTACACGAAAGTGGATGGAACGGGCCCCGTTCGCAGTCCCTATGGGACTGGAGCTGCCGTATTCCATGTCTGTATGTGTCGTTAATCGACACATACAGAAATGGAAAAAACAATGGCAGCCCCCATAGGGAAGAAAAAGTGTAAAAATAAAAAAAAGTAACACACAAACACACAAATTAATCCAAAAGTTTTTAATAAAGCACTAACATCTTTAACATATTAAAAAAAAAATTGGGGTGACACTGTTCCTTTAAGGACCGTGTAATGGCAGGAAGGAGGTGAAGGGAACAAGTGAGCCCTAATCTACCCACCACTCAGTCCCTGCCTACTTGCAACGACCCGCCCTAGGCGACGGGGTACAACTTGGCGGCGGTCCCTACGCTGTCTAAGTGCAAGGGAGTACAAACAGGGAACACGCAAGGGAAGGGGCAGTAGCCCACGGAACGCCGCGAGGAAACGGAGCTGTGAATGAGTCAGTCAGGATCAGGATGTAGTGGGGTATACCAATGAGAGCACGGAGCAGGAAGCAAGCCAGGGGCAAAGCGAAGCAGGATAAGCGGAACTGAAGCAAGGCAGAAGCACGGCAGAAGCAGGCTGGAGCAAGGCAGCAGTGGGGCCAGGAATCCAAGAAGAATAACAAGCACTGAGGAAGAGAACACGGCAGGTATAAATGGACAGGGGGCGGAGCTAACTCCGACTGACCAGGCCGCGATAGGCTCTCCCACTCCTGAGCCTGCCACCCTGGTTGGTGGGAGCCGGTGTCAGTCTAAGAGGTCTGGCCTCAGGTGTCGACTGATTAATCCCGGGAGTATACACAGACGTAGTACCTGGCAGATCCTTTACAGTACTCCCCCTTTTATGAGGGGCCACCGGACCCTTACTAAGAGGACCCGGTTTAGTGGGGAAGAGAAGGTGGAACCTCCTGATCAATACCCCAGCGTGAACATCACGAGCAGGTACCCAAGTCCTCTCCTCCGGCCCGTATCCTCTCCAATGGACCAGGTACTGGAGGGAGCCCTGGATCATCCTACTGTCCATAATCTTGGCCACCTCGAATTCCACCCCCTCAGGTGTGAGAACGGGAACAGGAGGTTTCCTCGAGGGGGACCAGGACAGGGAGCAGCGTTTAAGGAGGGAGGCATGGAACACGTCATGTATGCGAAAGGATGGGGGCAGCTCCAGACGGAAGGATACAGGGTTGAGGACTTCAATGATCTTATAAGGTCCAATAAATCGGGGAGCAAACTTCCTGGACGGGACCTTAAGGCGCAAGTTCCTGGACGACAACCAGACCAGATCCCCGACGACAAACCGGGGGTTAGCAGAACGTCTACTATCAGCCTGAATCTTTTGTACGCTCTGGGACGCCTCTAGGTTCTTCTGAACCTGGGCCCAGACTGTGCACAGTTCCCGATGAACGTCCTCTACCTCGGGATTATTGGAACAACCAGGAGAAACGGAGGAGAATCTTGGGTTAAACCCGAAATTACAGAAAAACGGGGAGACCCCTGACGAGTTACTGACCCGGTTATTCAGGAAAAATTCGGCAAGGGCAAGGAATGAGACCCAATCAAATTGACAGTCAGAGATGAAACACCTTAAATATTGTTCCAGGGATTGGTTAGTCCTTTCCGTTTGGCCATTAGTTTCGGGATGGAAGGCGGAGGAGAAGGACAGATCAATCTCCAACTTTTTACAAAAAGCTCTCCAAAATAAGGAAACAAATTGTACCCCTCTATCAGAAACAATATTGACTGGGGCCCCATGGAGACGCAAAATGTGTTTAACAAACAAAGAAGCTAACGTCTTGGCGTTAGGTAGTTTCTTAAGGGGCACAAAGTGGCACATCTTGCTGAAGCTGTCTACTACCACCCACACCACCGACTTGCCCTGAGATGGAGGCAAATCGGTGATAAAATCCATGGAGATATGGGTCCAAGGTCTCTGGGGAATTGGCAAGGAACGTAGTAAGCCCGCAGGTCGGGACCTAGGGGTCTTGGACCTAGCACAAACCTCACAAGCGGCGACGTAAGCCCTAACGTCTTTAGGCAACCCAGGCCACCAATAGTTTCTGGTAATGAGGTGTTTGGTACCCAAGATGCCAGGATGACCAGATAGTGCGGAGTCATGGTTTTCCCTGAGTACCCTTAGCCGGTATTGCAGGGGGACAAACAGTTTGTCCCCAGGGAGGTTCCCGGGAGCTGAACCTTGATCAGCCGCGATGTCAGAAGCTAAATAAGAATCAGTGGCAGAAACGATTATACCAGGGGGTAAAATACAAGCAGGATCCTTCTCGGAAGGAGCATTGGCCATGAAACTACGTGACAGTGCATCAGCCTTAATATTTTTGGACCCAGCCCTATAGGTAACCAAGAAATTTAATCTGGTAAAGAATAGTGCCCAACGAGCTTGTCTAGGATTAAGCCTCCGGGCAGATTCTAGGAAAACCAGATTCTTGTGGTCAGTAAGGACCGTTACCTGGTGTCTGGCCCCCTCCAGGAAGTGACGCCACTCTTCAAAAGCCCATTTAATGGCTAAAAGTTTGCGGTTGCCAATATCATAGTTACTCTCCGTGGGCGAAAACTTCCTAGAGAAGTAAGCACAGGGGCGGAGATGGGTGAGGGAGCTGGTACCCTGGGACAAGACGGCCCCCACTCCCACCTCGGATGCGTCAACCTCCACAATAAATGGCTCCCTTTGGTTGGGCTGAACCAGCACGGGGGCCGAGATAAAGCACTTCTTGAGGGTCTCAAAAGCCTGGACGGCCTCAGGGGGCCAATGGAGGACATCAGCACCCTTGCGAGTAAGGTCCGTAAGAGGCTTAGCGACGACCGAGAAGTTGGCAATAAATCTCCTGTAATAGTTAGCGAACCCCAAAAAACACTGTAGCGCCTTCAGGGAGGCAGGTTGGACCCATTCCGCCACAGCCTGAACCTTGGCAGGGTCCATGCGGAATTCATGAGGAGTGAGGATTTGACCTAAAAATGGTATCTCCTGTACCCCAAACACACATTTTTCGGTCTTCGCAAACAGATTATTTTCCCGGAGGACCTGGAGGACCTTCCTGACATGCTCCACGTGGGAGGACCAGTCCTTGGAAAACACCAGTATGTCATCAAGGTACACTACAAGAAAATTACCCAGGTAATCTTTCAGGATTTCATTAATAAAATTCTGGAAGACGGCAGGGGCATTACACAACCCAAAGGGCATGACCAGGTATTCTAAATGACCTTCGGGTGTGTTGAACGCAGTTTTCCACTCATCCCCCTCTTTGATGCGGATAAGGTTATATGCCCCCCGTAGATCGAACTTAGAAAACCATTGGACCTGAACCTGATTAAAAAGATCCGGAATCAAAGGAAGGAGATACTGGTTCCTTACGGTGACCTTATTCAGGTTCCGATAATCAATGCACGGCCTAAGACCACCATCCTTCTTCCCCACGAAGAAGAAGCCAGCACCTACAGGAGAAGTCGAGGGGCGAATGAAACCCTTGGCCAGGCATTCTTGGATATACTCCCTCATAGCTTCACGTTCAGGGCATGAAAGATTAAATATCCTACCCTTAGGAAACTTGGCACCAGGCACCAAATCGATGGCGCAATCGTAATCTCTATGAGGGGGCAACACCTCGGAGGCCTCCTTAGAAAACACATCAGCGAAGTCCTGAACAAACTCAGGAAGCGTGTTTACCTCCTCCCGGGGAGAAATAGAGTTAACCGAAAGACATGACATCAGGCATTCACTACCCCATTTGGTGAGATCCCCAGTATTCCAATCAAACGTGGGATTATGCAGCTGCAACCAGGGAAGACCTAATACCAGATCGGACGATAATCCCTGCATCACCAGTACAGAGCACTGCTCCAAATGCATGGAGCCAACAAGGAGTTCAAAAACAGGAGTATGCTGAGTAAAATAACCATTAGCAAGAGGAATGGAGTCGATACCCACTACCGGGATAGGATAAGGCAAATCAATAAAAGGCATTTTTAGAGACATAGCAAATTCCACAGACATGATATTAGCAGATGAGCCAGAATCCACGAAGGCACTGCCCGTGGCAGACCGGCCAGCAAACGAGACCTGAAAGGGAAGCAAAATTTTATTGCATTTCATATTAACGGGAAATACCTGTGCGCCCAAGTGACCTCCCCGATGATCACTTAGGCGCGGAAGTTTTCCGGCTGTTTATTCTTGCGCCTGGGACAGGTGTTCAGTAGATGCTTGTCGTCCCCACAATAGAAGCAGAGACCATTCTTCCTGCGAAACTCTCTACGTTGTCGAGGGGACATGGAGGCCCCGAGTTGCATAGGTACCTCCGAGTCCTCCGTGGAAGGGCGAGGAGACGGGACCTCGGGGGGAATCGCAGGGAAGTCAGAGGGAAACACATTGAAACGTTCAAGCTGACGTTCCCTGAGACGTCGGTCAAGTCGTACTGCTAGGGCCATAACCTGGTCTAGGGAGTCAGAAGAGGGGTAGCTAACCAGCAGATCCTTCAGGGCGTCAGATAATCCTAACCTAAACTGGCACCTTAGGGCCGGGTCGTTCCACCGAGAAGCTACGCACCACTTTCTAAAATCAGAACAGTATTCCTCAACAGGTCTCCTAAACTGACGTAAGGTCACCAGCTGACTCTCGGCTAAGGCAGTCCTGTCAGTCTCGTCGTAAATGAGTCCGAGGGCAGAGAAAAAACGATCAACGGAGGAAAGTTCAGGGGCGTCAGGAGCCAAGGAGAAGGCCCACTCTTGGGGCCCTTCCTGGAGTCGGGATATAATGATACCCACCCGCTGGTTCTCGGAACCTGAGGAGTGAGGTTTTAGGCGGAAATAAAGTCTGCAACTCTCCCGGAAGGAGAGAAAAGTCTTACGGTCCCCTGAGAACCGGTCAGGTAACTTGAGGTCGGGTTCTAGAGGTGAGGTGAGGGGTACTACTAAGGCAGCGTCACCCTGGTTGACCCTCTGAGCCAGGGCCTGGACCTGTAGGGAGAGGCCCTGCATCTGCTGGGTCAGGGTCTCAAGGGGGTCCATGATAGCGTCAGCGTAGGAGAAATGGTAGACTAGGTATGGGCTTGTTATTATGTAATGGCAGGAAGGAGGTGAAGGGAACAAGTGAGCCCTAATCTACCCACCGCAACGACCAGCCCTAGGCGACGGGGTACAACTTGGCGGCGGTCCCTACGCTGTCTAAGTGCAAGGGAGTACAAACAGGGAACACGCAAGGGAAGGGGCAGTAGCCCACGGAACGCCACGAGGAAACGGAGCGGTGAATGAGTCAGTCAGGATCAGGATGTAGTGGGGTATACCAACGAGAGCACGGAGCAGGAAGCAAGCCAGGGGCAAAGCGAAGCAGGATAAGCGGAACTGAAGCAAGGCAGAAGCACGGCAGAAGCAGGCTGGAGCAAGGCAGCAGTGGGGCCAGGAATCCAAGAAGAATAACAAGCACTGAGGAAGAGAACACGGCAGGTATAAATGGACAGGGGGCGGAGCTAACTCCGACTGACCAGGCCGCGATAGGCTCTCCCACTCCTGAGCCTGCCACCCTGGTTGGTGGGAGCCGGTGTCAGTCTAAGAGGTCTGGCCTCAGGTGTCGACTGATTAATCCCGGGAGTATACACAGACGTAGTACCTGGTAGATCCTTAACAGACCGAAAATGTTTTTTGTTTTTTTTTGTGTTAAACAGTTAGTATATAAGTGATTAAACATTGTTCAAATTTTTTTTATTTTTTCACAAGTCAGGAAATATTATAAATTAGATTCTAATTTATAACATTTCCATGTGCTGGTCACTAGAGGGAGCAATTCCCAAAATTGCAGCATTGGCATGTGGTAAAGCAACCTCATTGCTTTATGCTGCAAAATTGGAGAAGACACACTCGCTCTAGTGTGCTCAAACAATCCCCCCTCCTTTCTCCTGGCTAGTGCCAGGAGAAAGGAGGGGGTTGAATGTTAAAACCTCCTACACTGTGTGCCGCCATTTTTTTTTAGCAAATGCACAGTGTAGGAGGATCAGATACAGTGGTAATCACACAGTATAACATGAACATACACACACATCACATACACAAACATAACTTACCTGCTCGCTGCCGCTGCTCCCTCCGCTCCCTCCGCTCCTAGTCCTTGCTTCTGAACATATGGACGGAAGCCGCGACTGGAAGTAGACGGGCCGCGGCTTCCGGTCCACAGGAAAATGGCGCTGGGTGTCGCTCTGCTGAAGACCTTCCTTTTGGACTGTGTGGGAGCGGCGCATGCGCCGTTCCCACACAGACGGCGTACACTATAGTGAATGCAACGGCTCCCGTTCGCATTTTCCATGGGAATGTATGTGCCGTATTCCATCTCTGTATGTGTCGTTAATCGACAAATACAGAAATGAAAAAAAAATGGCAGCCCCCACAGAGAAGTAAAAGAAAGAAAAAAGTACAACACAAAAACACAAATAAATAAAATGTATTTTAACCCCTTAACGACCAAGGACGAAAATGTACGTCATGGTCGGCTGCTAGTTCCCGCACCATGACGTACATTTTCGTCCGCATTTCAAACTGTCACTCTGTGTAAACACAGAGTGACAGACCCGCGCTGACAGTTGTCCCCGACAGCTGAGACATCAGTCTTGCCGGACAGCGGACCATCGCCGCTGATTTCGGCAGTTAACCCCTTAAGTGCGGCGACGGATTGCCGTCGCCGCATTTAAGTGGTTTGAAGCACATCAGCAGCCCCCACGAAGTGATCGTGGGTGCTACCGATGCTTGTCACGGCAATCGGAGGTCAGATAATGACCTCCGGGTTGCCATGCACGGAAGCCTCGGAGGAACAGCCTCCGGCCGTTCCTCCTCTGCTTCCTGTCAGTGTGACAGTCACGTCACAATGACAGTTAGAGTACATTACACTACGTGTGTAATGTAATGTACTCTAGCAGCGATCAAAGCTGCAAGACTAAGTGTCCCCTAGTGGGACAAGTTAAAAAAGTAAAAAAAAGTAATAAAAATGTTTTAAAAAAAGTGTAAAAATAAAAGTTATAAGTTCTATAAACACTAAATGCTTTTTTTCCTATAATAAGACTTTTATTATAGAAAAAAATGAACACGTTAAAAAATTACACATATCTGGTATCACCGCGTTCGTAACGAACCCAACTATAAAACTATAATGTTATTTTTCCCGCACGATGAACACCCCAAAAAAAATCAATAAAAAACTACGACAGAATCGCAATTTTTTGGGTCACCACCGCTCCCTAAATAAAGAATAAAAAGTGATCAAAAAGTCGCATGTACTCAAATAGTACCAATAAAAACTACAACCTGTCCCGCAAAAAACAAGCCCTTACACAGCTTTTTTGACTAAAAAATTAAAAAATTATGGCTCTCAGAATATGGTGACACAGAATTTTTTTTTTTATAAATAAGTCATATTGCGCAAACGCTAAAAAAAAGGACCAAACCTATATACATATGGTATCGCCGTAATCGTACCAACCCGCAGAATAAATTAAAAATTTCATTTATTGCGTACGGTGAGCGGCGCAAAAAAAAAACCTAAAAAAAACGGTGTCAGAATTCCTGTTTTTTGCTCAGGATTGCAAAAAAATTGAATAAAAAGTGATCAAAAAAAATCGCATGTACCCCAAAATGGTACCAATGAAAACTACAGATTGTCCCGCAACAAATAAGCCTTCACACCACTCTATTGATGGAAAAATAAAAAAGTTATGGCTCTTGGAAAGCGGGGAGTGAAAATCTAAAATATGAAAGCAAAAAATGGATCAGTCCTGAAAGGGTTAATTCATTTCTAATGAAAAAACGTATGACCACATGTGGGGTATTTCCGTACTCGGGAGAAATTGCTTTATAAAAAAATGGTTGTTTTTTTCCTCCTTTATCCCTTGTGAAAATGAGAAAATGCAACATTTTAGTGGAAAAAATTTTGATATTAATTTTCGCGCCCTAATTCTAATAAACTCTGCAAAAGACCCGTGCGGTCTAAATGCTCACTATACCCCTAGAAAAATTCCTTGAAGGTTTTTCCAAAATGGGGTCACTTTTGGTGGGTTTCCACTGTTTTGGTCCCTCCAGTGCATTGCAAATGCGACATGGCACCGAAAACCATTCCAGCAAAATCATAAATCCAAATGGCGCTCCTTCCCTTCTGAGCCCTGCTGTGGGTCCAAACAGCAGTTTATTACCACATATGGGGTATTGTCGTAATCGGGAGACATTGCTTTACAAATGTTGGGGTGCATTTTCTTCGTTATTCCTTGTAAATAATAAAAATTTCTATGTTGTTTCAGAAAAAAAGTACATTTTAATTCTTACAGACTAATTTCAATATATTTAGCGAAAAACCTGTGTGGTCAAAATGCTAACTATACCCCTAGATAAATACCTTAAGGGGTCTAGTTTTCGAAATGGGGTCGTTTATGGGGAGTTTCTATCATTCTGGCAGCTCAAAGCCTCTCCAAATGTACATTGGGGCCTAAAACATTTTCAAGCAAAATATGAGTCCTGAAAGCCTCCGGGTGTTCCCTTCCTTTGGGGCCCTGCCGTGTGTCCAAACAACGCATTAGGGCCACAATGTGGGTATTTTTGAAAACAGGAGAAAGAGGGTGATAGATTTTGGGGTGTGTTTCTTCATTTTCATGGTCGCTTTACAAAGAAATCGGTCTTCAAACAAATACTTTTATGAAAAAAGTGAAATTATTATTTTTTTCACCTGATATGCATTAAATTTAGCAAAGAACTGTGGGGTCAAAATAATTACTATACCCCTAAATAAATACCTTATGGGGTCTAGTTTTCTAAATGGGATCGTTTATGGGGAGTTTCTATCGTTCTGGCAGCTCAAAGCCTCTCCAAATGTACAGTGGGGCCTAAAACATTTTCAAGCAAAATATGAGTCCTGAAAGCCTCCGGGTGCTCCCTTCATTTTGGGTCCTGCCGTGTGTCCAGGCAGCGCATTAGGGTCACAATGGGGGCATTTTTGAAAACAGGAGAAAGAGGGTGATAGATTTTGTGGTGTGTTTCTTCATTCTCATGGTCGCTTTACAAAGAAATTGGTCTTCAAACTGATACTTTTATGAAAAAAAGTGAAATTATTTTTTTTTTCACCTGCTATGTATTAAATTTAGCAAAAAACTGTGGGGTCAAAATACTTACTATACCCTTAGGTAAATACCTTAAGGGGTCTAGTTTTCTAAATGGGGTCATTTGTGGGGGTTTCCATCACTCTGAGACCTATGAGCCTCTGAAAACCTGGCTTGGTGCCGGAAAACAAAATGTACTTCAAAATTTATAAAATTATTATTCAATTTGTAAGTCCTCTAAATTGCTGAAAATGTATTTTATTTTTTCAAAAGTGCTGCCAAAATGGAGTAAAGAGATAGAAATATATATTTAATTAAAAAAATTGTACAGTATGTGTGTACATATGTGACATATTGCAGTTAAAAATAGGGGAAAATGGTAATTTTTACAAAATTTCTTCCATTTTTCTATTTTTTAATTAATTTCCGCAAATCGTATCAGTCTACTTTTACCACTAAAATAAAGTACAACATGTGACGAAAAAACAATGTCAGAATTACTTGGATATTCAAAACTTTCACAGAGTTATTCTCTGATAAAGTCAGACATACCAGATTTGACAAATCTGGCTTGGTCATTAAGGTACAAACATGCCCGGTCATTAAGGGGTTAATGACATAATAAAAGCAATAACATAAAAAAACATTTTTCGTGACACCTTCCCTTTAAGGACCAAGCATTATTTTTCATTTTTTCCTCCCCGCCTTCCAAGAGTCATAACTTTTTTATTCTTATGTCAAAATAGCCATATGAGGGGTTGTTTTTTGCGGGACAAGTTGTATTTTTCAATTGCACAATTTTTGAGTGTATATATTTTATTGCTTATCTTTTATTCATTTTTTATGGAAGGAATTGAAAAAAACCTCAGCTATTCCAGCAATGTTTTTCACTTTTTAAATTTACGCCATTTACTATGCAGTGTAAATAACATGTTAACTTTATTCTATGGGTCAGAACGATTACGGAGATACCAAATATGTATATGTTTTATGTTTTACTACTTTTGCACAATTAAAACACTTTTAAAGAAAAATTCTTTGTTTTTGCATCGCCGCTTTTCAAGAGCCATAACTTTTTATTTTGTATGTCGATGTCGCCATATGAGGACTTGTTTTTTGCGGGACGAGATGTCGTTTTCATTGGTATCATGGGACTTATTGATTAACTTCTATTTACATTTTTTGGTGGGGGTAAGGGAAAAAAAAAAATGAGTTATCTTTATTACTTGGTTCGTTATGATCGCGGCGATGCCATATATGTGTGTGTTTTGTATTTTTTTGCACTTCTAGTAAATAAAACCACTTTTTATGGAAAATAGTGGTTTTATTTTAATTTTTACTGTAATCTTTTTTTATTTTATTTTTAATAAACTTTATTTAACTGTTTTAATTTTTCTTATTAGTCCCACTAGGGGACTTCACTTTGTGATCTTCTGATCGCTTATATAATGCTTTGGTGTACTTAGGCCCCATGCACACGATCATATTTTTGCGGCAGCAATTCACGCGCAAATCTGCGGGTGAATTGCGGCCCCATTCATTTCAGTGGGCCCATGCACACGACCGTAGTTTCCACGGTCCGTGCATGGCCCAGGAGCCTGGAACACAAAAAGAACGGACATGTCTTATTATGGCCGTGTTTTGAGGTCCACGCTTATAGAAATTAATGCACATGGCCATGTGCACGGCCTGTGATTTTTGGGCGGCCCGCGGGTGACACTCCGCGGTCATCCGGCCCGAAAATCACGGCCGTGCACATGGCTACGGTCGTGTACATGAGGCCTTAGTATACCAAAGCATTATTGCCGGTCAGTGTAAAACTGACAGGCAATCTATTAGGCCATGCCTCTGCCTAATAGGCACACAGCCAGGGGAGGCCTACTGGCCTTTGTTAGGCCCCCGGCTGCCATGGCATCCCCTCGACGGTCAGCAATTTCATTCGCGGGCTGCCGATCTGTGACAGAGGGAGCCCCGTCCCTCTGTGAAACAACTTAAATGTCGCGGTCGCTATTGACCCTGCGGCATTTAAGGTGTTAAACGGCCAGGATTGGAGGTTTCTCCAATCCTAGCTGTTGCAGCGGGAGCTCAGCTGTCAGTTACAGCCGGGCTCCGGCGACGATCATGTGGGCACTGATTCTGTGCCCGCACAATCTCCTTCATGTACATGCACGGCGGAATACGCTAATTGCTGGATTCTATGCCGTGAATGTACGTGATTCTGCAGCAAGGGGTTAAGAGCGCCAACATTATCAGATTTTTTTCTTTTTGGCATTAATATATTTATAAAAAATTCATTTTAATGTCGTTAGCAATTTGTTTATCTGTAGATAACTTTTCTAACTTGAATTTATTTTTACATTTCCTATTGAGAACTTTGTAAGTCTGGAATGCTTTTGCTGAGCCCTCAGCCTTCAATGTTTTGAATGCTTTTTGTTTTTGTCTTATTATATTCAGTAGTTCCCTATTCATCCATATTGGTCTCCTTTTATTTCTAGATATTTTGTTACCAGTGGGTATAAACTTACTACACGATTCATGTAATATATCTTTAAAAACTCCCCAGTTTTCTTCAGTATTCCTATTTACCATTACATGATCCCAGTCAACAAGACTAAGTGCTTCCCTCAGTTGAGTGAATTTTGCTTTCCTAAAATTCCAGATTTTTGTTGCTCCCCTTCGTATTGTTTTATTAAAAATTATATTAACCCCTTTCTGCAAAATTACGGGTCTGGTACATCGGTATTGCAAGTAACTTGTGGCAATCTGATGTACCAGACCCGTCGTGAGGATGAAGCGGGCACAGGAGCTGTGCTCGCTTCATCTTCAGCGGGTGTCAGCTGTAATATACAGCTGACATCCCGCTGCAACGACGGCAATTGCAATTAACGGCGATCGCCGCCGTTTAACCCCTTCAATGCGGTGGTCAAGGGCATCCGCCGCATTGAAGTGGTTGACAGAGGGGGGGGCACCCTCGGTACCCCACTGCCCCCCCCAGGCATGAGCCTAGCAACGACTTCCTTGTCGGCCAGGTACGGAGGCCTATTAGGTCCTGCCCAAGGCAGGACCTTAAATGCGAAATGTCAGTTGGAAAAGTAAAAAAAAATGTTTAAGAAAAATAAATAAAATTTTAATTAATAAAAACAATAATCACCCTGTTTCCCTGATCAAGTCCTTTAGTTATAAAAAAAAAAACGAAAAAAAACTATACATAATACATATCGCCACGTTCACAGTGGCCTGAACTATCAAAATATCACGTTATGATTACTGCACGGTAAAAAACGTAAAAAAAAATTAACAAAAAACAACGACAGAATTTCTTTTTTTTGGTCACCTTGTCTCAGAATTTTTTTTAATAAAAAGTGATCAAAAAGTCACAAGTACCCCAAAATGGTACCCATAAAAACGTCAGTTTGTCAGGCAAAAAACAAGCCCTCCCACAGCAATATCAACTGAAAAATAAAAAAGTTATGGCTATCAGAAAATGGCGACACTAAAACATGATTTTTTTTTAGAAAAGAGTATTTTTATTGTGGTAAATAACTATATAAATTTAGTATCGCTGTAATCATATCGACCCACAGAATGAAGTTAACATGTTGTTTATACTGCACAGTGAACACTGTAAAACGGAAGAAAAAAAATAGTGCTAGAATTGCTGTTTTTTGGTGTCCTCTTCTCCCAAAAAATGGAATAAATAGTGATAAAAAAAATTGTATGTACCCCAAAATGGAACCAATAAATATTACAGCTCGTTCCACAAAAACGAAGCCCTCACACAGCTCCGTCACAAATTTTTTAGGTTTAGTAGTTTTTCACAAAAAACCCCACATCATCATTTGCTGGACCCCACAGGTGGACCCCGTAGATGCAGCAGAGATAAGGAAACTTTTGGGCCTTGTGCTGCATATAGGGCTAGTGAAGAAGTCAAAGATTAGGCAATACTGGAGCGCAGATATTTTGTACAATACCCAAAAAACCCGGCCTGTGCATAAAGGACTGGTTTAAAGCGTACCACACCAATCCATGGATTATTAATTTTATTATTCATTCACCCAATTATTACATCAACCTATTATGCCCTGATGCTCTCCACCCAGCTTACATATACCCTGATGTACTCCGCACAGATTACATATACCCTTATGTACTCCACACATCTTACATATACCGATATGTACTCCGCACAGATTACATATACCCTGATGTACTCCACACAGATTACATATACCCTGATGTACTCCGCACAGCTTACACATAAACTCATGTACTCCGCACAGATTACATATACCCTCATGTACTCCTCACAGCTTACATATACCCTGACATACTCCGCACAGCTTACATATGCCCCCACGTTATAAACTGAGATACCAGTAAAACTCCAAACAAAACTACTACCAAGCAAATCTACACTCCAAAAGCCAAATGGCGGTCCTTCTGAGCCTGACAGTGTGCCCAAACAGCAGTTTATGACCACATATGTGCCATTACTATATTCTGGAGAACCCGCTTAACAATGTATGGGGTGTGTATCTCCAGTGGCACAAGCTGGGCACAACATTTTGGTCACTGAAATGGCATATCTGTGGAAAAATGTCAATTTTCAATCTGCAACATCCACTGTGCACTAATTTCTGAAAAACACTTGCGGGGTCAAAATGATCACAATACCTCTAGATTAATTTCTTCAGGGATGTAGTTTCAAAATAGATGTAGTTTCCAATGTACTGGCACCTTAGCTCAATGCAACGTGGTGTCAGAAATCTAATTTTGTAAAATTTCCACTCAAAAAACCAAATTGCGCTCCTTCCCTTTAGAGCCTTGCTGTGTTTCCAAATAACAGTTTATGACCACATGTGGGGTATTGCCATACTCAGGAGAAATTGCTTTATAAATCTTGGGTGGCTTTTCTCCTTTATCCCTTGTGAAAATGAAAAAATACATTTTTATGGGAAAAAATGGTGATATTAATTTTTACAGCCTAATTAAAAAAAATCCTGCAAAAGATCTGTTGGGTCTAAGTGCTCACTATACCCCTAGATAGATTTATTAAAGGGTATAGTTTGCCAAATGGGTCACTTTTGGGCGGATCCTACTGTTTTGGCCCCGCAGGGACTTTTGAAATGTGACATGGCTCCCGAAAACCAATCCAGCTAAATTTGAGCTCCAAATGGCACTCCTTTCCTTCTGAGCCCTGCAGTTTGTCCAAACAGCAGTTTATGACCACTTATGGGGTATGCCATAATCCGGAGAAATTGCTTTTCAAATGTTGGGGTACTTTTTCTCCTTTATTCCTTGTAAAAATGTAAAATGTCCACGTTTTATTGGGAAAAAATTAGCTTTTCAATTTTATGGCATAATTCCACTGAATTCGGCAAAAAACCTGTGGGGTCAAAATGCTCCCTATACCACTAGATCAATTCCTTCAGGGTGTAGTTTCACAAATGGGGTCACTTTTGGGGGTTTTCCACTGTTGTGGTCCCACAGGGGCTTTGAAATTGTGACATGGTACCCGAAAACCATTGCAGCAAAACTTGAGCTCCAAAAGCCAAATGGTGCTCCTGGTGTATTGCAGTAATCAGGAGAAATTGCTTTTAAATGTTGCAGTGTTTTTTGTCCTTTATGCCTTGTAAAAATTGAAAATTTCGATTTCCAATTTCAAGGCCTCATTCCACTAAATTCAGCAAAAAATATGTGGGGTCAAAATGCTCACTATACCTATAAATTCCTTGAGGGGTGTAGTTTGCCAAATGGTGTCTTTTTGGTATTGTTTCCACTGTTTTGCCCCCACTAGACCTCTTCAAACCTGACATGGTGCCTAAAATATATTCTAATAAAAAGAAGGCCCCAAAACCATGCAGGTGCTTCTTTTGCTTCTGAGGCCTGTGTTTCAGTCCATAAGCACACTAGGGCCACATGTGAGATATTTATAAAAACTGCAGAATCTGGGCAATAAATATTGAGTTGAATTTCTCTGGTAAAACCTTCTCTGTTGAAGGGAAAAAAAAGGATTAAATATGAATGTCACGGCGTGGGGTGTAGACCCACTGGGCTGTACCGCGTAGCGGGGTAGCAGCTGGCCAACAAGGTACAAAACAATGTCTATAGTTCAGAGCGGGTACCTGAGGCAATGTAGACAGTAGCGGACGGAGAACTTGACTTTCACAGCAGGTGACACCGTGAATGTAGTGGGAAGACACGACTTGACTTTCACAGCAGGTGACAACGTGGATGCAGCGGAAGGCACGACTTGACTTTCACTTGTAGATACGATAGCACAGGATACGGGGTACAGGCAGCAGGAATGGGTAACACTGGGAACTGGAAAACACTGGTAGACCATTTGCAAGACAAACTAGGGTATACAACAACGCTCAGTCAAGGAATTAGTGGGCAGGGCCCCTTATTATAGTCCAGCAGCCATTTGGGCTGATAATTGATGTACAGCTGGACGCGTACTGGCCCTTTAAGGCCGTGCACGCGCGGACGCGCGTGCCCTCCGGGAAACAGTCCAAGGACCCGGAAGAGAGTGCCGGCGTCTCCCTGGAGGGAGTGGACGCCGAGAAGAGAGATGTCCATGGCCGGGATCGTCAAGGGGTAAGTCTGAACGACGACCCCCGGCCATAGACGTAACAATGAATTTCTGCAAAAAAAATTACATTTGTAAATTTCACCCCTAATTTGCTTTGACTCTTGTGAAACGCCTAAAGAGTTAAGAAACTTTCTTAATGCTGTTTTGAATACAGTGCAGTTTTTAAAATTGGGTGATTTATAGGGGTTTGCATTGTATGGGACCCTCAAAGCCACCTCACAACTGAACTGGTCCCTGAAAAAATAGCCTTTTAAAATTTTCTTGAATATGTGAGAAATTGTTGCTAATGTTCTAAGCCTTGCAACGTCCAAGAAATAGAAAAAAACTTTAAAAAAAACTATGCCAACATGAAGTAGACATATGGGAAATGTGAAATAGTAACTATTTTGTGTGGTATTACTATCTGTTTTACAAGCAGATACATTTAAATTTAGAAAAGCGCTAATTTTTGCAAATTTTCTCAAAATTTTGGTGTTTTCCACAAATAAATATTGAATTTATCGACCAAATGTTTTCAGTAATATAAAGTACAATATGTCAGGAGAAAACAGTCTCAGAATCGTTTGGATAGGTAGAGTAATTTCAAAGTTATTACCACATAAAGTGACATGTCAGATTTGAAAAAAATTGGCTTAGTCTTTAACCCCTTAAGGACTGAGCCTGTTTTGTATTTTACTTTGGAAATAGGGAGAGAGGAAAAGAATTGTGGTTCCTATTATAAATTGAAAATAATAAATTTTATTAATTGTATTTATATTAAAATATTTTAATATTTCTATAATTCTCAATGTAGCCTGTTTTGGCCTTAAGGACACAGCCTATTTTTTCAAATCTGACATGTGTCACTTTATGTGGTAATAACTCCGGAATGCTTTTACCTATCCAAGCGATTCTGAGATTGTTTTCTCGTGACACATTGGACTTTATGTTACTGGCAAAATTTGCTCGATATATTAAGTATTTAATTGTGAAAAACACCAAAATGTAGCGAAAAATTGCAAAAATTAGCATTTTTCGAATTTAAATGTATCGGCTTGTAAGACAGATAGTAATACCACACAAAATTGTTGCTAACTAACATCCCCCATATGTCTACTTTAGATTGGCATCATTTTTTGAACATCCTTTTATTTTTCTAGGACGTTACAAGGCTTAGAACATAAACAGCAATTTCTCCCATTTTCAAGAAAATGTCAAAAGGCTATTTTTACAGGGGTCAGTTCAGTTGTGAAGTGGATTTTAGGGCCTTATATATTAGAAACCCTCGATAAGTCACCCCATTTTAAAAACTTCACCCCTCAAAGTATTCAAAACAGCATTTAGAAAGTTTATTAACCCTTTAGATGTTTCACAGGAATTAAGGCAAAGTAGATGTGAAATGTTCAAATTTCTTTTTTTTTTTGCAGAAATTCATTTTTCATCTATTTTTTTTGTAACACAGAAAGTTTTACCAGAGAAATGCAACTCAATATCTATTGCCCAGATTCTGCAGTTTTTAGAAATACCCCACATGTGGCCCTGGTGCGCTTATTGACTGAAGCACCGGCCTCAGAAACAAAGGAGCACCTAGAGGATTTTGGGGCCTCCTTTTTATTAGAAAATATTTTAGGCTCCATGTCGGGTTTGAAAGGCTCTTGCGGTACCAAAACAGTGGAAATCCCCCAAAAGTGACCCCATTTTGGAAACTACACCCCTTGAGGAAATTATCTAGGGGTATAGTTAGCATTTTGACCCCACAGATTTATTGCAGAAATTATTGGAAGTAGGCCGTGAAAATGAAAATCTACATTCTTTCAAAGAATATGTAGGTTTAGCTAATTTTTCTAATTTCCACAAGGACTAAAAGGAGAAAATGCACCACTACTTTTGTAAAGCAATTTCTCCCGAGTAAAACAATACCCTGCATGTGGTCATAAATGGCTGTTTGGACACACGGCGGAGCTTAGAAGGGAAAGAGCGCCATTTGTCTTTTGGAGATCAAATTTAGCAGGAATGGTTTGCGGAGACCACGTCGCATTTGCAAAGCCCCTAAGGGACCAAAAAAGTGACTCCATTTAGGAAACTACACCCCTTGAAGAATCCATCTAGGGGTGTAGTGAGCATTTTGAACCCACAGGGGTTTCATAGATTTTATTAGAATTGGGCAGTGAAGATAAAAAAAAAAACATTTTTTTCCAATAAGACGTAGCTTTAGCTCAAAATTTTTAATTTTCTCAACAAATAAAGGAATAAAAGAACCCCAACATTTTTAAAGCAACTTCTCTGGAGTACGGCAATACCCAATTTGTGGTCATAAACGGCTGTTTGGGCATACGGCAAGGATCAGAAGAGAAGGAGTGCCATTTGGCTTTTGGAGCACAGATTTTGCTGGATTGGTTTCTTGACACCATGTCACTGTTGCAAAGCTCCTAAGGTGTCAGTACAGTGGAAACTCCCCAAAAGTGACTCGATTCACGAAACTACACCCCTTGAGGAATTCATCTAGGGGTGTAGTGAGCATTTTTACCCCACAGGTGTTTCATAGATTTTATTAGAATTGGGCAGTGAAAATAAAAAAAATCCTTTTTCTTCAATAAGACGTCGTTTTAGCTGAAAATGTTTCATATTCTCAACAAATAAATGAAAAAAAGCACCCCAACACTTGTAAAGCAACTTCTCCTGTGTACGGCAATACCACATATGTGGTCATAAACTGCTGTTTGGGCACAGAGTAGGGCTCAGAAGGGAAGGAGCGCCATTTGGCTTTTGGAGTACAGATTTTGCTGGATTGGTTTCTGGGCGCTATGTCGCATTTGCAAAGTCCCTGTGGGACCAAAACAGTGGAAACCCCCCAGAAGTGACCCCATTTTGGAAACTACACCCCTCAAGGTATTCACCTAGGGGTGTAGTGAGCATATTAACCCCACAGGTGATTGGCAGAAATTGGTGTGCACGTGATGTTGCAGAGTGAAAATGTTTTTTCAATAGATATGCCAATATGTGGCGCCCAGCTTGTGCCACTGGAGATACACACCCCAAAAATTGTTAAAAGGGTTCTCCCGGGTATGGCGATGCCATATATGTGGAAGTAAACTGCTGTTTGGGCACACTGTAGGGCTCAGAAGGGAGGTAGCGCCATTTGGCTTTTGGAGCGTGGATTTTGCTTGTAGTAGTTTTGTTTGGAGTCTTACTGGTGTTTCCGTTTATAATGTCGGGGTACATGTAAGGCGGGCGGAGTATATAAGGGGCATAGTCAGGTGGTATAGTGGGGTAAAAAAAAACAATAAAATAATCCATAGATGTGTGTTACGCTGTGACACAATCCTTTCTGCACAGGCCGGTGTCGCACTAATAAATGGTCTTTACTTATCCCCTTTTGGTCCACACTCGGCACCTTTGAAGTTTGGGGAATTTTGCTGTGAAGTGTTGTCCTGGTATAATACGGGCACCCTCACTTCCAGCAGATATGTTTGGGCCCTCCCCTTCCTGGATCTCTAATTTTAGGGGCCTTGATAATTCGCCACTTGAAACAGAAGAAATGTTCCCCTCGGGCCGGCACAACTACATATTTTTCTTTCCTGATTTATTGTTGCCTTGACTAATTTTATTTTTTCATAGACGTAGCGGTATGAGGGCTGGTTTGTTGCGGGACGGGCTGTAGTTTTTATTGGTACCATTTTGGGGTACATGCGACATTTTGATCACCTGTTATCCTTTTTTTTTTGGGAGGCCAGGTGACCAAAAAACAGCAATTCTGGCATATTTTTTTAGTTTTTTTTATACAGCGTTCACCACGCATTATAAATTACATGTTATCTTTATTCTGCGGGTCAGTCCGATTCCGGTGATACCTAATTTATAGCACTTTTTATGTTTTACAACTTTTTGCACAATAAAATAACTTTTGTAAAGAGAATGGATTTTTTCTGTCGCCAAGTTGTGAGAGCCATAACGGTTTTAATTTTTCGTCGACAGAGCTGTATGAGGGCTTGTTTTTAGCGAGTTATAGTTTTTATAGGCACCATTTTTAGGTACATGCGACTTTTTGATCACTTTTTATTAAAATTTTTGGAAGACAAAGTGACCAAAAAATAGCAATTATGTCAGTATTTTTTAGGTTTTTTTTTTTACGACGTTCACTGTGCGGAATAAATAACATCATATTTTTATAGTTCAGGTAGTTACGGACACGGCAATACCAAATATGTATGGCCTTATTATTTTTTTCAATAATAAATGACTTGATAAGGGAAAAAGGGCGATTGTGTTTTGTGTTATTATTTGAAACTTTTATTGTATGTTTTACAACTTTTATTTTTACTTTTTTTACACTTTTTTTTACACTTTTCTTTAGTCCCACTAGGGCACTTGAAGGTCCAACTGTTTGTTTGATGTTCTAATACATTGCACTACCTATGTAGTGCAATGTATTAGAACTGTCAGTTGTTCACTGACAGCAAGCCGATCAGCATTGAATCGCTGCATTGAAGGGGTTAATGGCAGGAATCGGAGCTAGCTCCGGTTCCTGCCGATAGATCGGGGTGTCCGCTGTAACATACAGCGGACACCCACTGCTGATGACGCCGGCTCAGCTTCTGAGCCGGAAGCTGAGCCGGCGCCATCTTGCCGATGGTACCGGAAGCCTCCTGGGCCCCGCCGACGACAGGGCATAGGAGGATTCCGTTACAGGCTGATCGGGAGGTAAGCATTAGCCCTCCGATCGCCTTTGCAGCCACCGGCAACCCAGCGATCACGTTGCTGGGGTGCCGATGGCTATAAACTCCTCACATGCTGCGATCTCTATTGAACGCAGCATGTGAGGGGTTAATCGGTCGGATCGGAGGCTAGCTCCGGTCCTGGCCGATACCTCAGGGTGCCAGCTGTAACATACAGCTGTCATCCGGCGGTGATGTCGCTGGCTCAGCTCCTGAGCCAGCTTCATCTCCATCACGTACAGTTACGTGGAGATGCGCGAAAAGGCCATCTCCCATCACGTAACTGTACGTGAAATGGCGCGAAGGGGTTAAGGCCAAAACAGGCTGTGTCCTGAAGGGGTTAAAACTTACTATATTGTGGTCACTATTGCCCAAGTGCTCCCGGACCTCCACATCTGATATTGTGTCTGGTCTATTAGATAAGACCAGATCCAGGACATTATTCTCTCTGCTTGGTTTATTAACCAACTGTGTGAAATAACTATCTTGAATTGTGTATAAAAACACAGCATTTAGCACATCCAGTGGCCTTTATGTCCCAATTAATGTCAGGATAGCTAAAATCCCCCATTATAAGGACCCCATTATTATTTGCTGCCATTTGTATTTGTTGCAGCATTTCATTCTCAGCCTGTTCCGCTTTGTTCGGTGGCTTATAACAAACTCCAATTAGTAGTTTATCATTATTAACTGCTCCATGAATATTTACCCATAAAGACTCCGCACTGTCACAGTCTCCCCCAATGTCATCATTCAGGACTGGTCTTAGATTGGATTTTACAAACAGACAAACCCCTCCACCTTTTTTATCTTTCTATCCCTTCCAAATCCGGTGTATCCCTCCACATTTGTTACCCAGTCATAGCTCTCATCCAGCCAGGTTTCTGTTATGCCCACTACATCATAATCTATATTAGTCATTAGAATCTCCAACTCGTCCAGTTTACTTGCAAGACTTCTTGCATTCGCCAGCATACATTTGATCTTACCGACACCTTTAATATTCTTAGGTCCATATTTATTCCTAATCACCCCCCTACTCGGCTTGCTATCCCCAGTCCCCACTAAATCCTCATTAACCCCTTCTGTATCCCACTTCCACTGTACTCTTCCTTCTTAGTTTAAAAGCACCTCCAACCGTCTAACCATTCTTTTCCCCAGCACAGCTGCACCCTCCCCATTTAGATTCAGACCGTCCCTATCATCTGTAGCCGACAGAAGTCAGCCGCGTTCTACATGAATCCAAACCCTTCCTTCTTGCACTAATTTCTAAGCCACTTATTTAACTCCCGCTGTCTTTCTAGTAACGCTCGTGGCGCTGGTAGTATTTCTGAAAACACTATCTTGGAGGTCCTGGACTTTAGCTTCTCTCCTAGTTCCCTAAAATCATTTTTAAGGACCTTCCATCTCCCACTGACTTTGTCTCCATGCACACGACCGTCCCCGTAATTACGACCCGTAATTATGGGCACGGACGGGCGCGGAGAGCCGTCCGTATTTACGGGCCATGCTCCCATTATAACGTTTATAATGGGAGCACGGTACGTAAAATAAATGAATAGGACATGTAAATATAAGGGAAGTTGTCAGTCGGCCATAGAAGCGAATGAGTCCATAATTACAGACCGTAATTACCGGCGATTTTACGGTCAAGTGCATGGGGCATTTGTCATTGGTACCTATAAAGGATTTGCCTGACACAGCTTCTGTGTCGACGCCCGTGGTTAATCAGCCTGCATCTGTTCCTAGGTCTGCTCGAGTGACTCGTTCTGCTACCACTCAGGCTGGTAGGCTGAGGAGTGGGAGAAACTATCACAGACTGGCTAGACGGTTCTAGCTCCCGCCCTTGGTCTACTTATACCTTCATTTGCTGCTTGTCCTTTGCCTGTGATTCTCTTGCTTCCTGGCTCTGCTGTTCCTGCTATTACCATTGACCTCTGCTTCATATTGACCTTGGCTTGACTGACTATCCTCCTGCTCTGCTTTTGCTACCACGTACTCTCCTGGTTTGACTCGGCTCGTTCACTACTCTTGTTGCTCACGGTGTTGCTGTGGGCAACTGCCCCACTTCCCTTAGCTTCTGTGTACCCCTGTCTGTTTGTCTGTCGCGCACTAATTGAGCGTAGGGACCGTCGCCCAGTTGTACGCCGTCGCCTAGGATGGGCTGTGCAAGTAGGCAGGGACTGAGTGGCGGGTAGATTAGGGCTCACCTGTCCATCTCCCTATCCCGTCATTACATAATCACAGGCCCAATACCTTTTCTACCCTGGTCCCTGACACAACTATGGACCCCCTTGAGGCCCTGGCTCAGCAAATGCAGGGTCTCTCCCTACAGGTCCAAGACCTGGCTCAGAGGTGCAACCAACGTGATGCGACCCAGGTGGTGCCCTCCGCCTCACCTCTTGAACCCCACCTCAAGTTGCCTGACCAGTTCTCAGGGGACCGGAAGACTTTTTTTTTCTTTCGGGAGAGTTGTAGACTCTATTTCCGATTAAGGCCCCACTCCTCAGGTTCTGAGAGCCAGCGAGTGGGTATAATTATGTCCCGGCTCCAGGACGGCCCCCAGGAATAGGCCTTCTCCTTGGCTCCTGACGCCCCTGAACTTTCTTCTGTTTACCTTTTTTTTCTGCTCTCGGGCTCATCTATGACGAGACTGACAAGACTGCCTTTGCCGAGAGTCAGCTGGTGACCTTACGTCAGGGTAAGAGACCCGTTTAGAAGTACTGTTCTGACTTTAGGAAGTGGTGTGTAGCTTCTCGGTGGAATGACCCTGCCTTGAATTGCCAGTTTAGATTGGGTCTGTCGAACGCCCTTAAAGACCTGTTAGTTATCCCTCTTCTGACTCTCTAGATCAGGTTATGGCCTTAGCGGTACGTCTTGACCGACGTCTCAGGGAACGACGACTTGAACGTTTTTGTGCCTTCTCCTCTGGCTCCACTATGATGGCTCCCGAGGTTCCGTTGCTTCGTTCTTCCACGGAAAACACGGAGGAACCAATGCAACGCGGGGCCTCCGTGTCTCCCCAACAACGTAGAGAGTTCCGCAGGAAGAATGGTCTCTGCTTCTACTGTGGGAATGACAAGCATCAAGTGAACAACTGTCCTAGGCATAAGAATAAGCAGCCGGAAAACTTCCGCGCCTAAGTGACCATCGGGGAGGTTGCTTGGGCGCACAGGTATTTCCTGTAAATATGAAACCTAATAAGATCTTGCTTCCCTTTCAGGTCTCTTTTGGTGGTAGGTCTGCCACCGGCAGTGCCTTCGTGGATTCAGGGTCCTCTGCTAATATTATGTCTGTGGAATTTGCTATGTCTCTAGCTATGCCATTGATTAATTTGCCTAAACCTGTCCCGGTAGTGGGTATCGACTCCACTCCACTTGCTAATGGTTATTTTACGCAGCATACCCCTGTTTTTGAACTCATTGTTGGCTCCATTCATTTGGAGCAGTGTTCTGTACTGGTGATGCAGGGATTATCATCCGATTTGGTTTTAGGCCTTCCTTGGTTGCAGATGCATAATCCCACGTTTAACTGGAATACTGGGGATCTTACTAAATGGGGTAATGAATGCATGACGTCCTGTTTTTCTATTAATTTGTTTTTTCTCGCTAAGGAGGTGAACACTCTACTTGAGTTTATTCATGACTTCGCTGATGTTTTTTCTAAAAAAGCCTCCGAAGAGTTACCTCCTCATAGAGAGTACGATTGCGCAATCGATTTGGTACCAGGAGCTAAGCTCCCTAAAGGTAGGATATTTAATCTCTCTTGTCCCGAACGTGAGGCCATGAGAGAATTAATCCAGGAAAGCCTGGCCAAGGGTCGAATTCGCCCCTCTACTTCTCCGGTAGGTGCTGACTTCTTCTTCGTATGGAAGAAGGATGGTGGTCTTAGGCCGTGCATCGATTACCGAAACTTTAATAAGGTCACTGTAAGGAACCAATATCCCCTTCCTCTGATTCCTGATCTCTTCAATCAGGTTCAGGGGGCCCAATGATTCTCTAAGTTTGATCTACGGGGGGCGTATAACCTTATCCGCATCAAAGACGGGGATGAGTGGAAGACTGTGTTTAACACGCCCGAAGGTCATTTCGAATACCTCGTCATGCACTTTGGGTTGTGTAATGCTCCCGCGGTCTTCCAGAATTTCATAAATTAGATTTTAAGAGACTACCTGGGGGTATTTCTTGTAGTGTACCTTGATGATATACTTGTGTCTTCCAAGGACTGATCCTCCCACATTGAGCATGTCAGGAAGGTGCTCGAGGCCCTTCGGGAAAACAAACTCTTTGTTAAAACCGAAAAATGTTTGTTTGGGGTGCAGGAGATACCATTTTTGGGTCAAATCCTCACTCCTAACGAATTCCGCATGGACCCTGCCAAGGTTCAGGCTGTGGCTGAATGGGTCCAACCTGCCTCCCTGAAGGCTTTACAGTGCTACCTGGGGTTTTCTAATTATTACAGGAGATTTATTGCTAACTTCTCGGTCATCGCTAAGCCTCTTACGGACCTTACTCGCAACGGTGCTGATCTCCTCCACTGGCCTCCGGAGGCGGTCCAGGCTTTTGAGATTCTTAAGAGGTGCTTTATCTCTGCCCCAGTGCTGATTCAGCCTAACCAGATGGAGCCATTCATCGTGGAGGTTGACGCCTCCGAGGTGGGAGTGGGTGCTGTCTTGTCCCAGGGTACTAGGTCTCTCACCCATCTCCGTCCCTGTGCCTACTTCTCCAGGAAGTTCTCCCCCACTGAGAGTAACTATGACGTTGGCAACCGCGAACTCTTAGCCATTAAATGGGCATTTAAAGAGTGGCGCCACTTCCTGGAGGGGGCTAGGTACCAGGTAACGGTCCTTACCGACCACAAGAATCTGGTTTTCCTAGAATCTGCCCGGAGGCTAAACCCGAGACAAGCTCGATGGGCGTTGTTTTTTACTAGATTCAACTTTGTGGTCACCTATAGGGCTGCGTCTAAAAATATTAAAGCTGATGCACTGTCGCGTAGCTTCATGGCCAGCGCTCCTCCGGAGGAGGATCCTGCTGGTGTCTTGCCCCCAGGTATAATCATATCCTCTGTCGATTCTGACTTAGTCTCCGAAATTGCGGCTGATCAAGGTTCAGCTCACGAGAATCTTCCTGAGAACAAGCTGTTTGTTCCCCTGCAATTCCGGCTAAGGGTACTCAGGGAAAATCATGACTCTGCACTATCTGGCCATCCAGGCATCCTGGGTACCAAGCACCTCATTTCTAGAACCTATTGGTGGCCTGGGTTTCTTAAAGATGTTAAGGCCTAGGTCGCCGCTTGTGAAATTTGTGCTAGGTCCAAGACTCCCAGGTCCCGACCAGCGGGATTACTATGTTCTTTGCCCATTCCCCAGAGACCTTGGACCCATATCTCCATGGATTGTATCACCGATCTGCCTCCATCCCAGGGCAAGTCGGTGGTGTGGGTTGTAGTAGACCGCTTTAGTAAGATGTGCCACTTTGTGCCCCTCAAGAAACTACCCAATGCCAAGACGTTAGCTACCTTGTTTGTCAAACACATCCTGAGTCTCCATGGGGTTCCTGTCAATATTGTTTCTGACAGAGGGGTACAATTTGTTTCATTGTTTTGGAGAGATTTCTGTAAGAAGCTGGAGATTGATCTGTCCTTCTCCTTGGCCTTTCATCCTGAAACTAATGGCCAAACTGAGAGGACTAATCAGTCTCTAGAACAATATTTAAGATGTTTTATCTCTGACTGTCAAGATTATTGGGTCTCCTTCATTCCCCTCGCCGAATTTTCCCTTAATAACCGGGTCAGTAACTCGTCAGGGGTCTCCCCCTTTTTCTGTAATTTTGGGTTTAATCCACGGTTCTCCTCCGTTTCTCCTGGTGGTTCCAACACTCCCGAGGTAGATGTCGTTCATCGGGAACTGTGCACAGTCTGGGCTCAGGTTCAGAAGACCCTTGAGGCGTCCCAGAGCATACAAAAGACTCAGGCAGATAAAAGACGTTCTACTAACCCCTTGTTTGTGGTCGGGGATCTGGTGTGGCTGTCTTAAAAAAATTTGCGCCTTAAGGTTCTGTCCAAAAAATTTGCTCCCCGGTATATAGGGCCGTACAAAGTCATTGAGGTCCTTAACCCTGTCTCCTTCTGGCTGGAGTTACCCCCTTCTTTTCAAATACACAATGTGTTCCATGCCTCCCTCCTCAAATGCTGCTCCCCGTTCTTGGCTACCTCGAGGAAACCTCCGGTCCCTGTTCTCACCACTGAAGAGGTAGAATTCGAGGTGGCCAGGATTGTGGACAGCAGGATGGTCCAAGGTTCCGTCCAGTACCTGGTCCATTGGAGAGGATACGGGCCTGAGGAGAGGACTTGGGTACCCGCCCGGGATGTTCACGCCGGGTTATTGCTCAGTAAGTTCCATCTTCGGTTCCCCAACAAGCCAGGTCCACCTAGGAAGGGTCCAGTGGCCCCTCATAAAAGGGGGGGGGGTACTGTAAAGGATTTGCCTGACACAGCTTCTGTGTCGACGCCCGTGGTTAATCAGCCTGCATCTGTTCCTAGGTCTGCTCGAGTGACTCGTTCTGCTACCACTCAGGCTGGTAGGCTGGCCAGACGGTTCTATCTCCCACCCTTGGTCTACTTATACCTTCATTTGCTGCTTGTCCTTTGCCTGTGATTCTCTTGCTTCCTGGCTCTGCTGTTCCTGCTATTACCATTGACCTCTGCTTCATGTTGACCCTGGCTTGACTGACTATCCTCCTGCTCTGCTTTTGCTACCACGTACTCTCCTGGTTTGACTCGGCTCGTTTACTACTCTTGTTGCTCACGGTGTTGCCGTGGGCAACTGCCCCACTTCCCTTAGCTTCTGTGTACCCCTGTCTGTTTGTCTGTCGTGCACTTATTGAGCGTAGGGACCATCGCCCAGTTGTACGCCGTCGCCTAGGACGGGCCGTGCAAGTAGGCAGGGACTGAGTGGCGGGTAGATTAGGGCTCACCTGTCCATCTCCCTATCCAGTCATTACAGTACCTATGTGTAGCATGACCGCCAGGTCTTCCCCAGTCCCACTCAGCAATCTGTCTATTTGGTCTACAATATGCCAAACCCGAGAACCTGGCAGACAACACACTATTCGGCATTCACGGTCGGGGGGACAGATGACCCTATCTGTTCGCCTAATAATAGAATCCCCTACCACCAGCATCTGTCTGACATTTGCTGCACTCATACTTCCATCCTTCCTACAGCAGTCCTTGTCCTGGTTGCTAGGAGCAACGCCCTGCTGTAGTGATGCTGGCCCTGGACTTGCATCCCCAATATCAGCCAAACAGGCATATTTACTAGGTTGTGCCAGTACAGGACTAGCCTCCCTGGCACTTTTTTTTCCCTATGCCTTCTGTTACCCAGCTACTAATCTGAGGATCCGGAGCTTGCCCCCCTCCACCCACCTCCATCTCACTGGCCCCAGCCAGTGTTTGCTCAGTGAGCTCTAAACTCCTCACCAGGTTTGCAATGCTCCTAAGGCTGGGTTCACACACCCTATTTACGGACGTAATTCGGGCGTTTTAACCTCGAATTACGTCCAAAAATACGGCACCAAAGCGTCGGCAAACATCTGCCCATTCATTTGAATGGGCTTTACGATGCTCTGTGCCGACGGTCATTTTTTTTACGCGCCGCTGTCAAATGACGCCCGCGTCAAAGAAGTGCCTGTCTCTTCTTGAGTCGTAATTGGAGCCGTTTTCCATTGACACCATGGAAAAACAGCTCCAATTACGTCCGTAATAGACGCAGCGAAAAGCGCCTGCACTTGCCATTACGTCTGAAATGCCGGAGCTGTTTTCTCCTGAAAACGGCTCCGTAATTTCAGCCGTAACGGAGGCTGCCGTGTGAACATACCCTAAGTGTTGCAAGCTACATATTTAGATCCAATACCTGGGCTTCCAAATACACAACATGTGTGCAAAGATTTTCACCCTCAAACGGCTGTTCAAGGCATGCATATATTGCACAAGATACACACCTGATAGCAATGTGCATGCAGCACATTTTTAAATGGGGATAAACGGTATACCAAAGACAAATGATAAACTTTTGTAGTACAGAATACACAATACACAGAAAATTTACCAAACCTTATTTTCATAAGTCCTTTTGTTAAACTATAACCCTTTGTTTAACTATGCACTTATCTGCAAAATCACACTTTACTGCACACTCGTTCCCAGGGGCGTAGCTAAAGGCTCATGGGCCCTGGTGCAAGAATTCAGCTTGGGCCCCCCCTGCCGCGCCTATGGCCAGCCGCCTTGCCAAATAGCCCCCCCAGTATACTTCCCCCATAGCCGCCCCCACACAGTATAATGCCCCCCGTAGCTGCCCCATATAGTATAATGCTCCCCGTAGCTGCCCCCATACAGTATAATGCTCCCTGTAACTGTCCCCATACAGTATAATGATCCCTATAACTGCCCCTATACAGTATAATGCTCCCCGTAGCTGCCCCCCACACAGTATAATGCTCCCATAGCTACCCCCCACACACAGTATAATGCCTCCATGCAGTATAATTCCCCCCATAGCAGACCCCATACAATATAATGCCCCTCATAAATTCCCCCATACAGTATAATGCCCCCATAGCAGCTTCATACAGTATAATTCCCCAATAGCAGCCCCATACAGTATAATGCCCCATAGCAGCCCCATACAGTATAATGCCCCTCATAGCTGCCCCCACACAGTATAATGCCCCCATAAAGTATGATGCCCCCAGAGCAGCCCCATACAGTATAATGCCTCCATAGCAGCCCCATACAGTATAATGCCCCCATAGCAGACCCCATACAGTATAATGCCCTCCATAAATGCCCTCATACAGTATAATGCCCCCATAGCTGCCCCATACAGTATAATGCCCCTCATAGCTGTCCCCACACAGTATAATGCCCTCCTTAGCTGCCCCATACAGTATAATGCCCCCTTTAGCTGCCCCCCACACAGTATAAAGCCCCCATAGCTGTCTCCCTACAGTGTAATGCCCCCATCGCTGCCACCATATCAGCCCCCCGACAGTATAATGCCCGCAGATGGTATAATGTCCCTCATAGCTGCCACCATATCAGCCCCCATACAGTATAATGCCCCTCATAGCTGCCACCATATCAGCCCCCCATACAGTAATGCCCCTCATAGCTGCCACCATTTCAGCCCCCCTCCTTATACAGTATAATTCCTCCATATGTGCATAATAGAAAAATAATAAAGTTACTTACCTATCCCCGTTCCCACGACGGGTAGAGAAGGAGATCCTTCTCCTCCTTTGCCCTGTGTTATGAGTGACTCGGCGCAGACAGGCGCGGTGACGTCACTAAATCACGCCTGTCTGTGCCGAGCCGCTAATAGCTCACGGCAGTGAATGCTGGAGGAAGGAGCCATCAGCTCCTTGCTCCATGATTAAATTCAACTGGATCTGCGTCCTGAGGACGCGAATACAGTTGGAAGCAGGACCTCGGTGAGTGGTTCGCGATCCCCCGGAGGTCTTCACACGACCCCCCAGGGGGAGTGCGACCCACAGTTTGTAATGCATTGTGTCGTGCAGTTTGTGTTTGCGGTGGAGAGAGGAGAGGGGGGCCTGTAATTTAAAGCCCCTCTCTCCACCGCAAACACAGACAGTACAATACAACAGACAGTATAATACAATACAATACAACACACATACATTACGGGCCCCCTCTGCAGCTCACCTGCAGTCTTCCATGCTCTTCCGCATCGGCTCTTCCACAGTGGCTGGAACGCCCCCTCTCGTGACATCACGGTCACAGTGTACCATGTGACTGTGATGTCCAAACAAACCATGCCCGTAACCAGGAAGTGCCGGTATCACGGCACATACAAACTTTGTATTAGCGCGCTGCGTGGCAACGGGGGCCTTGCGGGCCCCCCAGTCTTGTGGGCCCGGTCGCAACTGCGACCGCTGCGACCCCTATAGCTACGCCACTGCTCGCTCCACTCTGAAAAACCTTGCTTGTTGTCTCTCAGCTTACAGTTCAACGCTAGACAGAGAACTCTTCATGCTACAGTTGATTCATTTCCACAGCCAGGAAAGCGTGTTGTTCACAGTGATAGAAAATAATAGGTATCCTATCCACACCAGAACTAAATGTTGTAGCTTATAGAGTTCCTTGTAGCTCTAGAAATTAACTGCCAGATATGTTAGTGATCAGCAAATCTCTAAAACAATTCTCTTCTCCATTGATCTCCCAAGTTTAATCCTCAAACTTGGAGGATAAACTTTTTTACAATCAGAGGTTGAACACTCTTGCAGACCTGTATAAGAAAAAAGTATCCGGCACACCAATTGGAGTTAGAGACTATTATTTTTATTCTTATTATTTATCTTAGATGCCAGTGGCAGAGTGCAACGTTTCGGTCTAAACGACCTTCTTCAGGCACTAAAACAATCAGAAAAAGAAGCTATCAAAGAAAAAAGAAAATACATATAACAAAACAGGGGGGAAGGGATTTCTCCATAAATACATGTCATAGTAATTCAGTATACATTTACAATGAACTAAATATAGAATACTCAAAAGAGTAGAATTGGCAGGAGAAGATAGAGTCATATAAAGGTAGGAGCCGGTAGATACATTAAGTCACAGGTACAACGTAATTTATCATTATGTATTTCTATGTATAGTTAGAGACGGTGGTGGCAATGTTGTTATCACTATAGCGGTGTCTGTAGATATAAGTTAAGGAAAGAAATGTTACTACGTCAAGTTCACCTCCATATCAATAATTCTGTTTAATGTAACCATAAATAAAAAATGCACGCGCTTTTTCATCCCCTGCACGGCAAAGGTAATAGTCTGTGGTAGACTATCTGGTTTCTACTTTTTCTATTTTTATGTGTCACACTGTACTAACAGTGTACGCTCCCCTGTTCATTTAGATGTATGTACAACATGAAAGTTTGCTCCAATTCTATCCAGTTTAGGCAATCCTCTGTAAGCTAAATACATAATAAGCAGTACAAATCTTTATCCTGATCTGATTGCTTGTTGCAATGAATTCAGTATGAGAATAAGGTTAATAAAGCGCTAACATATATTTGCGTTAATATTTAGTGTTTTACTATTTTTGTTTCATATTTAAATGTTTTAGACTTGCCATGATCTTAAAGTGAGACTTTTTTTTTTTTAACAGAAAAGCCATTGCTTTTGCACTCTGTATGCCAGGCTGAAGATACTTTTGGCCATATGGTGTATGTGGCCACACCTAATAACAAAGGTGAATTAGACATCAATATAGGAAAGTGATCTTTACAGTTAGAGTAGTGAAGCTATGGAATACTCTTGCCCAAGTGGCAGTAATCGCACATACTATGACAGTCAATTTAGATTGATACAATAGTCTGCTCATTTTCATGTCAAAATAAATAACTTCCACACCAAATGGAGTCAGATTTTGTATGTTTATTTCTTCATAAAATAAAACAGCGCAATCTAAAGGCTCTATTACACAGGCCAATGATCGTCCAAGTCATATTGTAACTAAAAGGGCATGTACTGTATACTAAAATAAAACACAATTCATTTTAATCTGTACATTTATAGAAACATGGACCTCGGTACATTCAATAGGTATGCACAGTTTCTTACACATCTTTCTATGAATTCCAAGCGCTCAGATATTGAAGCTGCTTAATCTTTTATCAATAGCATTGTATGTGATGTGACTATTTGTACATTGATTTTCATCTCCCAGGTTAGTTTGAGGCAGAAGACAGGACAGAAACTGGCAGCAGAAAAGAAAAAAGATGAATTGCCAAGCATGGGATACATACATTTTGATTTGATGTCTGAACACAAATGACTGAAAGTATACTTGATCAATGGGAAAGGCTGGACATTGTATAGATTTTACAATTTATAATCAGGGTATCCAAACACTGGGCTCACCGGGAAGAAAAACAAAAACAAATGTAAAAGGCGCACAAACAGTTTAAATCAATTGTAACCTGGTCATCTGTAATGAGGTCATTACAGCATCAGTGACATCATGACAAACGTATGGCATCATTAGGACTAGCATACAAGAGCATTTCCTCCAAAAAGAAAATTGCTGTCAACTATTTTACAGTCTGTAATCTATGGCGCAGGTTTTAGGGACCCTGACCGCTGGCTTTAAATACACAGCCAGTGGTTGGGAACCGGTTAAACTTGTTTTACTGGGATGCTCCCCTATATGTTCTTATCACACTAGTACCCACCCCACCATAATCAGCTAAAATCTAGACTTCTAGCCTGTGAACTGGTTCTGGATTCGGTTCTTAACTTTAGCAAGTTGGAGGAGGGGGCCACTCTTTTAGGTTAGTATATTTCAAAAAGGGACTATTATGTGGGATTATCCTAAGGACAGCTACAATTCTGATATTCCTTTTTTTATCTTCAATTAAAGGTAACTGTTACTTCCTAACAGATATTGTGCCCTAGTAAATATGGATGATGTATTTACTATTTGTCATAGTCACGGGGTAGCAATATTTATAATGGTATTGCTGGGTTTTAATGGAAGGAGCCCAGCTATAGGAAATCTTTTTATACTTATTACAGATTTCCATTACTTAAGGGATGTTATCTAGACTTTTCCATACTGAAAGTGCAATGACTCTGCATCTAATGGGTCTCAGCTGTACCATTTAAATCTCTTAAAGGTTCTCCCCACCTTTGTTTGAGTAGCTACCGTATCATGCAGAGTACATCGCTATTTGGCTTTCACTTCGTCAATGCACTTTGTGGGCAACTGTGTTACTTTCATTCAATTTCCTGGACTTCTAAGTGAACCATCACAGTTTACATTTGGATTCCAGTTTTCAATGTTGTAAATAATTGAACACTTATTCAATTATAAAAGTGGATTTGAGAAATGATACTTTTCATGCTGCAGTTTGTGGTAGAAGTACTCAGCAGTATGTCAGGAACTTGAATTTAATTTTGTTTTGTTACGTTTCTTATTGAAATTCTGGGTTTCTACTGCCTGAAAGACCTCACTTTTTTTCTATTATTCTCGTATTCTCTATTGAAAAAATCCAGCTATCATATTTGGATATATGCACAGGCATTCAGAAATGTTTAATACATGGAGCTTCCCTGTTCCTGATAATTATTTTTTTGTGTTATTAAACAAGAGAGGGATTGTGCACTTTCTACACAAATAGAAAAAGCGCTACCTCAATTCTTATATCTGATAATGAGACATTTTTTTGCTACTATATTTCTCAAAAATGTTATTAACCGATATAACATTTCATCAACCAGACAACTTTTTCTTTTATTTACGTGTATTAATCAAGTCAACAATTATTGTGCATTTGATATTGTATAGGATTACAAATGGGTGAATTTAGAATTGAGAAATTTTGCCCTGCCAGTATTTTCTTAGTACCCGGTTGCCTCCACTAGGGGGCTGATCTTTATAAAGATCTTTCAGCCTCCTGGTGGTGGCAAAAAACAGCCAATATTTTCAATATGCTAATAAATATAGCAACACTTTTTGAGACGACCACCCAACATTGCATTGAAAAGTGATCTTCTATGTGGGTGATCTTCTCAAAGAAGATGGCCAGTATGCATAATATATGGTTGAACTGAAAATCTGTCACAAGGAATATGTTTTGGATAATGGGGTTGTCTTCTCAAAGACTTTGCCTTTTAAAGAGGTTTAACTGTACCCTTATAATTTTCTGAAATTACATGTTCTGCACGGTGGCGTTCTGGATCATTCATTCAAATTGAGATCTGAAGCCGACATGACTTTAAGTAGGGGACTATAATTATGTGAAATTTACCAGATTATATTCTAACATAAGCAGAAAAGCAAAAAAACTACTGATATAAATCTTGAGAACAAAAATGAATTTAAGTTAATGGACAAAACCTTTTAGCGTTTTGGTCTAATCCGTTTAATGCTGTATAATTATTGCGCCTTCAGTGTCTAAAGGAGGTAATGTCTTTCTTAATACTTCGATTAATATATTAAAAGGAACTAGACCTCTGCCTGACTTCAAAAAAGTACAAATTAATTACATATAAAACGAGGCACAACTAACAATTTGTTAATTTTACATTTGCTTGTGAGCTTGAATATTAATGTCATGTTTAGACTCATAGCACAGTCTGACTATTCTAAAAAAAAAGGAGTCAATGGGGTTTCTAAAAGAACCTGATAACGCACTGTGTCAATTCAGTTCCAAAGCCAAATCTTGGGAACCACACTATTTACATAGGCACATCCATATAATGGGTCTATAGATGAGTTGCATACATAGAAGTCTCTACATGTGGCTCATCCATAGAATTACTGTTTTGCCCTGATGTATTGTCCCCAGAGTGTTCAAACTAAGCAGCTGAATGTGGGAGGGACGACAGTGTGATTGACAGCTCTGCTCCTCAATTATACCATAGTCCTCTAATACATTCATTTCACGTTTTCACAAGAATGCCTGTTAACGCACCAGGGGTAGCAGAACCAGGGAATGGAGACTTATAGGATGAAACAATCTACACCCTGCCCTCTCGGCCATGGACCTTCATGTCTGTCACCTTTGGATACCAAACAACACCTCCTGCTTACATCTGCTGTAACATAAGTGGAGCTTGTATAGTACTGGGGAAGTAACCACTCTTTTATTTAATTTTTCCAATAGGTACAAGTTATTTATTTCTCATTGTTGTCTCCAAGTGTCACTGACATTATGTTCGCCTTCAAGAAGACACTAATATTCAGGGAAGAGGCCACCCAAACACACCTTAACTGCCTTGCAGATTTCTTTTTCATGTGCATTTAAAATGGCAATGGGAAATATTTCTGGGAAGATATACGATAATCCACTTGCGCAGGGGCGTAACTAGGAAAGACTGGGCCCCATAGCAAAAATTTGACTGGGGCCCCCCTCCCCTGGGTGTCACACAACCCCCCCCCCCCCCTTGTAGATAGTGCCTTTTTTACAGCCCCCCCCTGTAGAGAACGCCATACAGTCCCCCTGTAGATAACGCCATACAGCCCCCCTGTAGATAACGCCATACAGCCCCCCTGTAGATAACGCCATACAGCCCCCCTGTAGATAACGCCATACAGCCCCCTGTAGATAACGCCATACAGCCCCCCTGTAGATAACGCCATACAGCCCCCCTGTAGATAACGCCATACAGCCCCCTGCAGAGAACGCCATACAGCCCCCCCTGTAGAGAATGCCATACAGCCCCCCCCCCTGTAGAGAACGCCATACAGCCCCCCCTGTAGAGAACGCCATACAGCCCCCCCTGTAGAGAACGCCATTCAGCCCCCCCTGTAGGGAACGCCATACAGCCCCCCCCCCTGTAGAGAATGCCATACAGCCCCCCCCCTGTAGGGAACGCCATACAGCTCCCCCCCTGTAGGGAACGCCATACAGCTCCCCCCCTGTAGGGAACGCCATACAGCCACCCCTCCTGTAGGGAACGCCATACAGCGTCCCCCCTCCCAAAAAAATGCGACCTACAGTGTGTCCTACAAAATACATGTATCCCCTCTCCACAGGATCTCCACAGGATAGGGGATACATGTGTGATCGCTGGGAGCGATAGGGAGAACGGGGGACTGAAAGTCCCCTGAAGTTCTCCATGACTAACCTCTGACTTCCGGCGTCTGCGCAGCTCAATAAAAATGAAAGGAGCCCTGGTCACGCATGCGCACAAGCACGACCGGCGCTCCATTCATTTCTACGGAGCTGCCGACACAGACCCCGGAAGTCCGAGGTTTGTGATGGAGAACTTCAGGGGACTTTCAGTCCCCCGTTCTCCCTATCAATGCCAGCGATCACACATGTATCCCCTATAACTTTTTTATTTGTTGTGCTAACGACGTGATTTTTGCGACGTTTTTTCCGTAGACAATGCAGGTTTCATTTTTTATCGTTTTTATACACACCTTTTTTGCTATTTTAGAATTTTTATTCATAAAGTTTGAAAATAATAGTAAAAAAATAAGCTTTTTTACATTTTAGCTATTTTTTTTTGGGTAATAACATAGTTTTACCCTAAAATAGACCTTTTATTTGTGATCGTCATTGTCTACCGTAAATTTTTATATATTACATGTCTATATTAGGGTAATTGGGTCAGCGCTAGCGTTACAACAATGATTGGCGGGGGGGAACGTTTTTTTTTAGGGGTGGGTATTCTATGTGTATTTATTATTTAAATTTTTTTTGCACTTTACTTTATTATTTTTTTATTACTATGGTCTGTCCCCCAAAGGTCAAAGAAGACCTTTGGGGAACTTTATATATATTTTTTCTTTCTTTTACACCATGCTTTTCCACTGTAACTGGAGCTGCACAGCAGCCCCAGTTACAGGGGAAATCAGCCCTCTCATAGTGACGATTGTCACTAATAGGGCTGTGCTGGGTCTAGTAAGACCCAGCAGCAGTCTGCCACTAACGGCACCCGGCGATCATGTGACCAGTCACATGATCACCGGGAGGAATAGAGACAGCGCCGCTGCTGCTGTCTCTATTCCTGTACACAGCGCGCATTCAGCGCTGTGTACAAGTCATCAGAGAAGACAGAAGCAACGAAAGCTGCTTCTATCCTCTCCTCAGGGTCCCCAGCAGTCACTGACAGCCGGAGACCCGACATTCAGCTGCCCGATCGCGCGGGCAGCAAGTTAAAACCTGAGCCGTAAAAAGTCTATGGCTCGGGTTTTAAGGACCCTGACCGCTGGCCGTAAAAATCCAGCCAGCGGTCAGGAACCAGTTAATGGCAGAGCGGGGAGATACCTCCCTGCTCTGCCGTAGTGTTCAGTGGCGTCCCGCTGTAGCAGCCATAGCGGCTGCTAGCGGAGCCTCCGGCCATGGTGGGGGCCCGTGCCGGCGGGCGACACGGGCCCCCTCATGCCGCGGGCCCCGTAGCAGCCGCTACTGCTCCTATGGCGGTAGTTACGCCACTGCACTTGCGTAAAGGAGGGAACAATTTCATAAAACTGGAGTTCAACTTACTTAAAGATATAAAGACAATGAAACTTCTAATAACCATGCAAGACATGTCAAACCATATGAACTAGTACCATCAGATAAACTACAGGAAAGTTTTTAATTTCTGCTGCAGATCTGAAAATCCATGTGTTTCTTTCCATTCATATCCAAATGTCAAACTAGTTTTAGTTATACAAAATGCCTACACATTTCTCAATATTCTTGGGCTAAATTCACACCATGTTTTTTGGTTTACTGTCGGAAAAATCTCCCAACATACAGTATACTTTAATGGGCAAATGTAGGCCGAAAGGGTGTTCTTTTGGCATAAGTTTTGTCTTAGGAACCCACATCTCCAACTGTATTGAAAAGCGCACTCGGCTAATCTTTCTAATACAGCTATATATTTAAAAGAAAACATTTATCAAGTATAAACTTTTTTTTTAATGAAATTCAATACCAACTGTGTAGGCATACATTTGCATATGTCTGTTTCTATGACATTTCACCGAGTTACATTTGTGTAAGTATATTTCTGGTAGGAAATGTAGATAGTAAACCCTACTTCAACATGGACTGACATGAATAATAAAATATTCTGTGTAAATTAATGTGTATTGTGTTGGCCCCAAAAAATGGTGAGAAATACAAAGTGTGCGTGTGTTTGTAAATCTGAAGAGCATCATTCTATAATCTTACCTTGCAGCAGAGGAAACAGCTTGTCTTCGTGTCTATAGCCTACACAGTAAGTTGGTCATTAAGTCAATAAACCTGCTGTGAATAGTAGTAAGACTGGATATGCTGATAGGAATAGAAGGGGGGGGGGGTCTCAGTGTATTTTACCCCCTGCATTTTTGTGCCTCTCACTTATTGAAGCCTTCTGCCAACTGGAGACCACATTGCACTTAACCCTTTCACTTGTAAGCAGCAGTTTCCCACTGATAACACTCTTCTGTGGAGGGATGACATTAGATCTCTGTTTGCTTGGTCTTCAAGGAGTCAGCTGTTTAATATTATATAGTAATTGCAATTTACCATCAATACAATTACAAGCAAATGTAAGGGGACAAGTATAGATTTTATGTCATGTACTGTTTTTAATATTAATAATGTACACACTGCACTGTTACATTAGGCGAAGCTTAAAAAACCAAAACAAACAAATGTGCATTATAGATGCTGTAATATAAGTTTTACTGTTAATCCAACTCAGCAGCTCCATTTATTGTTATTATTATTGTTATGAAGATTAACAATGTTGGAATTTCCATTAAATCTATTAATGTATAAGCCCTTGTGATGCAATACAACCTACATGTTATTTGAGTAGTGCAACTTTCTTAGTTCCCCATGTTTCAATGGAAGGTTGTTTTATATGGTCTTCAATGTTACTGTAAAGGGCAACTTGTCACAGCAAAAATGACAGCATAAAAAGCACAGTTCCTCCAGTAAGACATGTGTCATGCCCATGGCCGTGGGCCGTCAGGCTCACTCACCTCCTGACGCCCGCAGCCATGGAACTGTGAGCGCTGATCCCCATCTCCTCCTCAGGAGACGCCAGTGAAAACTTCCGCTTCTTCCAGCCGGGTCCAGTAGAGCACGCACCTGAATTAATGTAAATAATTAGCCCATGAGCACTCTAGACAATAAGAGGGGCCCAGCCCCTTCCTGCCTTGCCTGAGCCTTGTTGTCATTACCCTAGTCTGTCTAAGCAAATGGTCTCCTAGTGTTTTCCAGTTCCCAGTGTTTCCCGTTACTGCTACCTGTAACCTGCATCCAGTGATATCCTGGTCAAGTACCATGTTGAGCTAACATCGTGGTGTACTGTATACCATGCCTATCCTGCTACACCATGCCTGGCGCCTGCCTGCTGCCTAGTCCCAGCCGAGCCTGCCTTACTACGGTCTGAGCTACCACAGGTACACTATACGAACTATAGACTGTGTCCTGTGTCCTGTTGGCCAGCTGCCATACCATCTAGGTGGTACGGCCCATTGGGTCCACGTACCCAACGTGACAGTAGGCTCAGGCCATGGACCCCGCTGGTCAATCCAAGACCATGATGACGTCATAAGAGATGCGGGCGGAGATGCTAGACCTCTCAACAGGACCAACTACTCCAGACCTTGAACACTATTACACGTCGGCTGGAGGTGCAAGCTGCCGTTCCTCCTACTACACCTCCTAGCAATGCTGATCGCCGATTTTCTTTGCCACTTACTGACCCCTATGATGGAGACGCAAGGACCTGCCGTGGATTTTTGAACCAGTGCCAGATCCACTTTAGCCTGTATGCAAGGGCATTTTCATCTGATGGTGCAAGGGTCGCTTTCATCGTTTCTCTACTCACTGGCAGGGCCCTTGCATGGGCGAACCCTACCTGGGAGAGACAAGTACCAGAGACCCGTGTCTTCCAGGGGTTCCTACGAACATTTTGCATGGTGTTTGAGGAGCCTGGACGAGTCTCGTCTGCAGCTGCTTCCTTGCTGAACCTACGCCAGGGAGACACCTCCGTGGGCGAGTACTTCATCCACTTCCGCACCCTGGCGGGAGAACTGTTGTGGAACAATGAGGCCCTGGTGCCTCTGGTGGCTACATTCTGGCAGGGACTGTCTCCTAGGATTAAGGACGAGCTTGCCACCTGGGATCTACCGTCTACGCTGGATGACCTCATCCTTCTGGCCGCCTGGATTGATATAAGTACTCCCTAGCCCGGTTCCTACTTTGCAGCAACCCCTGCTGTCCTCAGATGCCGATCCTCCTAAGGAGTCTGTGTAGATGGACCAGTTTAAGCTGTCTACCCAGGAGAGACAACACAGACGCACCTCGGGACTCTGTCTATGTTGCGGCCTCGGAGGCCATCTTGTGTGTCTGTGTCCTCAAAAGCCCCAGTGCCTAGGGTTGGTGGGAAAGACAACCTTGGGTAAAGAAGGACTTTCGTCTAAATTATCCATTCCCGTGACCATAGTGTCCGGCGAAAAAAGCATCAGGTCTCTGCGTATATGGACTTTGGATCCGCTGCTAATTTTATTCATAGAGACCTGGTGGATCTTCTCCAATTGCCCACTACCCCTCTGGAGAGGCCGTTAATGGTTGCATCTTTGAACGGACGGCCTCTGCCAGACCCAGTTGTAGTTGTGACCAAGCCACTGAGGCTTCAAATGGGAGCCCCCCACTCTGAGCTCTTCTCATTCTTTGTCCTGGCTGATGCCGTCGATCCTGTGCTGCTCGGCTTGCCCTGGCTCCGACTACATGCCCCAGTCCTGGACTGGAATTCTGGAGAGGTTCTCAAGTGGGGCTCCGAGTGTCTCAACAGTTGCCTGGTACAGATAAGTTCGGTTCAGCCTCCTCTGCCGTGGTCCTTGGCAGGATTGCCAGGTCATTATTCTGCATTTTTGGATGTCTTCAGCAAGAAAGAGGCGGAGACGCTGCCCCCACACTGGGCGTATGACTGTCCTATCGACCTAGTTCCTGGTGCATCCCTTCCCCATGGTAGGGTATATCCTCTCCCCTTGCCAGAGACTCTGTCTATGTCCACCTATGTTAAGGAGAACTTGGAGAGGGGCTTCATACGGAAGTCTTCCTCCCCGGCAGGAGCCGGATTCTTCTTCATCAAGAAAAAGGATGGTTCTCTGCGTCCTTGCATCGATTATCGGTGTCTCATCCAGATCACGGTAAAAAATAGGTATCCGTTGCCATTGATCTTTGAACTGTTTGATCGCATACGTGGTGCCAAGATTTTTTCTAAACTAGACCTGCTTGGGGTTTACAACCTAATCCGGATTCGCCGTGGAGACGAATGGAAGACTGAATTTAACACCCGTGACGGACACTATGAGCATCTAGTAATGCCCTTTGGCCTGTGTAATGCTCCCGCGGTCTTCCAGGAGTTCGATAATGACACCTTCCATGACCTCCTCTATGTTTGTGTTGTGGTCTATCTTGATGATGTCTTGATTTTTTCTCCAGATCCAATGACTCATCAGAGACATGTCCGCCAAGTTTTGCTGCAGTTAAGGGAGAATCGCCTGTACGCCAAGATGGATCCTGAAAAGCTAAAGTCCGTCCTGGAATGGCCACGCCCTCAAGGCTTTAGGGCCATACAGCGCTTCCTGGGATTTGACAATTTCTACAGACAGTTCATTCCAAACTTCTTCTCACTGACATCTCCTATCTCTAACCTCACCAACAAAGGCATGAACGCCAAGGTTTGTACTACAGAGGCAGAGGCCGCATTTAATAGCCTGAAGAGTACCTTCACATCAGCCTCTATCCTCCATCATCCAGATGTTTCTCGACAGTTTTCATTGGAGGTGGACGCCTCCTCTGTCGGTGCTGGTGCACTCCTGTTCCAGAGAGGTTCCAAGGGCAAGTCAATGATATGTGGCTATTACTCTAAGCTCTTCTCTTCCACAGAACGCAACTACTCGATTGGGGATTGGGAGTTACTGGCCATCAATTGGCTCTGGAGGAGTGAAGACATCTATTAGAGGGCGCAGTTCATCCCATCTCGATATTTACGGACCACAAGAACCTCACTTATCTCCAGACGGCCCAAAGACTGAATCCTCGTCAGGCCAGGAGGTCGCTGTTCTTTGCCTGGTTCCAGTTTGAGCTCCACTGCCATCCGGCCGACAACAATGTGAGGGCCGGTGCCTTGTCCAGGTCATTCGAGACAGAGGACACCATGGAGTCTCCACAGAGTATCATTAACCTTTCCTGCATCATCCCTGTCAACCCTCTGCAAGTTAGAGACATTCCCCCGGGAAGGACATTTGTGCGTTTGGCTGACAGGAGAAGAATACTCCCCTGGGGGCACAGTTCCAAATTGGCAGGTCACGCGGGTGTCCGTAACACCCTAGACCTGATTGCTCGTCAGTTCTGGTGGCCCACGCTGCCCAAAGACATCACAGACTTTGTCTCCTCCTGCACAGTGTGCGCAGCAAATAAGGTTGCCCACTCCAGACCGGCGGGTCTGCTCCAGCCACTGCTTGTGCCTGAGGCCCCGTAACGGCTGCCGCGCCGTTCCCCGCTGCTTCCATGGCCTCTGCTCCGGTTCCTGTACCCTCCATTCCCTCATGCTTGTCCCGAGCTCCACTCACCCGTTCCGGACACTCTGCAGGCTCTGGGCATTGTCAGGTAACTGCATCTCTCACCTCCCTCCACGGCCATCATCCACGATGTGCGGCTGCAGCCACTAGCGCAGGGTTTTTCTTTGTGGGGAAAAAGATGGCTCCTTGCGTCCTTGCATTGATTACCGTCGGTTACATAATATCACTTTACCGTTGATCTCCGAAGTCTTTGACCGCTTACAGGGGGTGAGAATTTTCACCACACTAGACCTTCATGGAGCTTATGACATGATTCGTATCTGCGAAGGAGACGAATGGAAAACCGAGTTCAACACATGTGATGGGCATTTTTAATACCTCGTCATGCCCTTTGGACTCAGTAATGCTCCTGCGGTTTTCCAGGCCTTTGTTAATGACATTTTACAAGATCTATTGTACAGCTGTGTGGTGGTATACCTAGATGGCATTTTAATCTTTTCTCCCAATATTCACACTCAAATGGATCCAGTCAAGCTTTCCTCAATTCTCAACTGGGCTAGTCTGCAAGGACTCAAAGCTGTTCAACGCCTGCTGGGATTCGCAAATTATTACCGCCAGTTGATTCCTCACATCTCCTCTATGACGGCCCCTATTTCTGCACTGACCAAAAAGGGGGTTAATGCCAAAGACTGGACCACGGAGGCCGAAGCCGCATTCCAAGCTCTTAAAATTGCCTTCTCTTTTGCGTCAGTCCTACATAGACCGGATTCCACCAAACCCTTTGTTCTGAAGGTCGATGCTTCATCTGTGGGATTCGGAGCTATTCTTTCACAAAAGCGTTGTGGAGGGAAACTTGTGGCCTGTGGCTTTTTCTCCAAATCATTTACACCTGCGGAGAAAAATTATGGTATTGGAGATAAAGAACTTTTGGCTATTAATTTGGCCCTGGAGGAGTGGAGACATTTGCTAGAGGGTGCACGGCATCCTATCATCATCTAATCAGATCATGCAAACCTCCTTTACCTGCAATCTGCTCAACGCCTGAATCCTCGCCAAGCACGGTGGGCATTATTCTTCTCCAGATTTGATTTCCATCTTCAATACAGACCCGCTGGAAAGAATACCATGGCTGACGCCTTATCTCGCTCTTTTGACCCCAAAGATCAAGAGCCCAGTCCCCAGTTCATTATAGATCCAGAACGCATTATGATCGCTGCCCCAGCTGAAGTGGTACACATTCCCCGAGGGAGGACCTACGTACCCCCTAAACAAAGGGATTGTGTTCTTCACTGGGGTCATGCCTCCAGGGTTTCTGGGCACCCTGGCATCAAAAATACTCTCAATTTGATTAGCCGTCAGTACTGGTGGCCTTCCATGTTCCAAGATACTAAAGACTTTGTTTCAGCCTGTTCCACTTGCTCTCAGAATAAAGTCTCCCATTTAAGACCTGCCGGCCTTTTGCATCCTCTACCCGTGCCTGATTCTCCCTGGTCACTTCATTACTGATCTGCTAAGTTCTGCTGGATGTACCGTGATCTGGGTAGTCGTGGATCGCTTTTCCAAAATGACACATTTTGTACCCCTTTCAGGCCTTCCGTCGTCTTCCCGACTGGCAACGTTGTTTATCAAGCACATCTTTCACCTTCATGGTCTTCCTAGACATTTTGTTTCTGACAGGGGAGTACAGTTCGCATCCAAGTTCTGGGTAGCCTTGTGCAAACTGCTGGAGGTCAAACTTGACTTCTCTTCCGCTTACCATCCTCAATCCAATGGTCAAATAGAGCGGATATATCAAATACTTGAAGTTTCCTCAGGAATTTTGTGTCTCCACGACAAGACGACTGGGCAAGTCGACTTCCATGGGCCGAATTTGCCTACAACAACAATACGGGGGAATCTAACCGCTTTTCTCCTTTCTTCTTGGTGTATGGCCAGCACCCAGGAATACCTCTACCAGTTTATGTACCTTCTGAGGTTCCAGCTGCTAACATGGTCTACCGTGACTTTGTACATATATGGCAGGAGGCCAAGGACTCCATCCACAAAGCCGTAGCCAGGTTCAAGAGAAACACGGAAAAAAAAACACAGGATACCGCCACAGCTCTTTCCTGGGAATAAAGTCTGGCTGTCCACCCGGTACATACGACTGAAGACCCTTTGTTACAAACTGGGTCCTTATGAGATAACAGAACAGATTAATCCAGTAACTTTCAGACTTCGCCTTCCTCTTTCCACATTTCTCTGCTGAAACCTACAATATTCAACCGATTTTGCCAAAAAGTTCCTGTCCATCCTGCTCCTGCGGCTGATGCTGAGTTTGAGATTAAAGAGATCCTTGATGTCAAAAGAACACGGGGGAGATTGTGGTACCTGGTGGACTGTAAGGATTATGGTCCTGAGGAGAGAACATGGGAGCCCATGGAGAATGTCAACGCCCCAGCTCTTATCAAGGACTTTGAACGAAGGCTCCCAATCAAGCCAAAAAAGAGGGGCGTAAAGGGGGGGTACTGTAATGACTGCTGCACCGTTCCCCACTGCTTCCACGGTCTCTGCTTCGGTTCCTATACCCTCCATTCCCTCATGCTCATCCCAAGCTCCATTTACCCGATCCGGATGCTCTGCAGGCTCTGGGTGTCTTCAGGTAACGGCATCTCTCACCTCCCTCCACGGCCATTATCCATGATGTGCGACCGCAGCCACTAGAGGGTGCATGTGCTGACTCTTCCCTTCTTAAAGGGCCTGCATGTTCCAAAATCTTAAGACTTCCTATTTAAAGATCCTCCCTCAGAACCTTGCTTGTTCAACCAAGTCATCCATGTGAGCTTCCCTGTACCCAGTTTTCCCTGTCACCTTGCCTTCTGCCTTTGTCTGGATTTCCCGTTGTGACCTCTGCCTGAACTTGTACTATCCTTGCCTGCCGCCTGCCTTGACCTATTGCTATCCATACCCGTAACGAGGTCTGCTGCCGGTCCTGACATCTGGCATATTCATCTGACTGCCTCTAAACCTGCTGTGCCAAGCGTTGCCCTGGGTTACAAGCACTATCTCCCAGACGACACAGAGGATCCACAAACAAACCGGTGAGACCTGTTATAGTCCCCCTGAAAACATATTGCTATGGACATTGTCACAGACCTACCTCTCTCTGCTGGTTGCAGTACGGTCTGGATGGTGGTGGACCGATTCTCCAAAATGGCTCATTTCGTTCCACTGACCGGCCTACCGTCTGCTTCCCGACTGGCCAGTCTCTTCCGTTCTTTACGGCTTGCCTCTACATGTTGTGTCGGATCGGAGGGTTCAGTTCACCTCAAAGTTCTGGAGAGCGCTCTGCGTACTCCTCGTTGTGAAGTTGGACTTTTCCTCTGCATACCATCCCCAGTCCAATGGTCAACTCGAGAGAATAAACCAGACTATGGAGAACTATCTACGACACTTCATTTCCAAGCAGCATGATGACTGGGTGCAGCTGCTTCCTTGGGCTGAGTTCTCCTACAACCACACTAGTGAGTCCACCGCTAAGAGTCCATTCTTCATTGTCTATGGCCAGCACTCTCTAATACCTCTTCCTGTTTCCACTACGTCCCAGGTGCCTGCAGCTGACTCTGCATTCAGGGACTTTCTATAGATCTGGCAGCAGACTCGATTTTCTATTCTGCTGTCGGTCGACCGCATGAGGAGAAAGGCAGATACAAGAAGACGAGAGTCTCCACAGTTCCTTCCAGGCACTAAGGTCTGGCTGTCCTCTAGGAATATCCGGCTGAGGGTGCCATCGTACAAGTTTGCTCCCAGGTTCCTTGGTCCCTTCGAGGTATTGCAACAAGTCAACGCTGTTTCCTTCAAGCTTCGGCTGCCTCCTGTCATGATGCGGGTTGTGGACCCACTGGGCCGTACCGCGTAGTGGGATGACAGCTGGCCAAACAGGTATGGTACAGAGCAGTGGCGTAACTACCGCCGTAGCAGCCGTAGCAGCTGCTACGGGGCCCGCAGCATGAGGGGGCCCGTGTCGCCCGCCGGCACGGGCCCCCACCATGGCCGGAGGCTCCGCTAGCAGCCGCTATGGCTGCTACAGCGGGACGCCACTGAAGACTACGGCAGAGCAGGGAGGTATCTCCCTGCTCTGCCATTAAACATAAGACATGTATCCCCTATCCACAGGATAGGGGATACATGAGTGATCGCTGGCAGCGATAAGGAGAACGGGGGACTGAAAGTCCCCTGAAGTTCTCCATCACAAACCTCAGACTTCCGGGGTCTGTCTCGGCAGCTCCATAGAAATGAATGGAGCGCCGGGCGCGCTTGTGTGCATGCGTGACCCGATCTCCTTTCATTTTTATTGAGCTGCGCAGACGCCGGAAGTCAGAGGTTAGTCATGGAGAACTTCAGGGGACTTTTATCCTGTGGATAGGGGATACATGTTATTTATAGGACACACTGTAGGTCGCATTTTTTTTGTGGGGTTGGGGACGCTGTATGGCGTTCCCTACAGGGGGGGGCTGTATGGCGTTCCCTACAGGGGGGGCTGCATAGCGTTCCCTACAGGGGGGGGGCTGTATGGCATTCCCTACAGAGGGGGCTGTATGGCGTTCCCTACAGGGGGGGCTGTATGGCGTTCCCTACAGGGGGGGGCTGTATGGCATTCCCTACAGGGGGGGCTGTATGGCATTCCCTACAGAGGGGGGCTGTATGGCGTTCCCTACAGGGGGGGGCTGTATGGCGTTCCCTACAGGGGGGCGCTGTATGGCGTGCCCTACTGGGGAGGCTGTATGGCGTACCCTACAGGGGGGGCTGTATAGCGTTCCCTACAGGGAGGGCTGTATGGCGTTCCCTACAGGGGGGGGCTGTATGGCGTTCCCTACAGGGGGGACTGTATGGCGTTAGCGCCATACAGTCCCCCCTGTAGATAACGCCATACAGTCCCCCCTGTAGGTAACGCCATACAGCCCCCCCTGTTGGTAACGCCATACAGCCCCCCCTGTAGGTAACGCCATACAGCCCCCCTGTAGGTAACGCCATACAGCCCCCCCTGTACGTAACGCCATACAGCCCCCTCTGTAGATGACACCATACAGCCCCCTCTGTAGATGACACCATACAGTTCCCCCTGTAGGGAACGCCATACAGCCCCCCCTGTAGGGAACGCCATACAGCCCCCCTGTAGGGAACGCCATACAGCCCCATGCAGGGAACACCATACAGCCCCCCTGTAGGGAACGCCATACAGTCCCCCTCTGTAGATGACGCCATACAGTCCCCCCTGTAGGGAATGCCATACAGCCCCCTCTGTAGATAACGCCATACAGCCCCTCTGTAGATGACACCATACAGCCCCCTCTGTAGATGACGCCATACAGTCCCCTCTGTAGATGACGCCATACAGCCCCCTCTGTAGATGACGCCATACAGCCCCCTCTGTAGATAACGCCATACAGCCCCCTCTGTAGATAACGCCAAAAAGTCCCCCCTGTAGATATCTACAAAGGGGGCTGTATGGCGTTATCTACAGGGGGGGATGTATGGCGTTATTTACAGGGGGGCTGTATGGCGTTATCTACAGAGGGGGCGGTATGGCGTTATCTACAGGGGGATGTATGGCGTTATCTACAGGGGGGACTGTATGGCGTTATCTACAGAGGGGGCTGTATGGCATTATCTACAGGGGGCTGTATGGCGTTATCTACAGGGGGCTGTATGGCGTTATCTACAGGGGGGCTGTATGGCGTTATCTACAGGGGGGCTGTATGGCGCTATCTACAGGGGGGGCTGTATGGTGTTATCTACAGGGGGCTGTATGGCGTTATCTACAGGGGGGCTGTATGGCGTTATCTACAGGGGGGGCTGTAAAAAAGGCACTATCTACATGGGGGTTTGTGTGACACCCAGGGGAGGGGGGCCCCAGTCAAAAGTTTGCTCTGGGGCCCAGTCTTTCCTAGTTACACCCCTGGTACAGAGTCTATAGTCCAGAAAGAGTACCTGAGGCAATGTAGCAAGGCAGGCTCGGCTGGGACCAGGCGGCAGGAAGACGTCAAGTGTGGAGTAGTGGAAGAGGTGTGGAATGCAGCACAACACGACAACAGCTCAGCACGGCAGTAGACCAGGATAGTACTGGATAGCATGGGATACAGGATACAGGTACGGGGAACACTGGAAACTGGAAGACACAACTTAGGAGACCATTTGCAAGACACACTTTGGGAAACAACAACAATGCTCAGGCAAGGATCAGAAGGGCGGTGGCCTTCTTATAGTCCAGGAAATCATGTGAGTTAATGATGATGGTTTTCATGTGCGTGCATTGGCCCTTTAAGAGCAGGCACGAGCGCACCCTCCGGGAGACAGTCTCAATACCCGGATGTGAGTGCCGGCGCCTCAAAGGGGGACGACACAGGACAGCAGCAGGATGTCCATGGCCACGGTCGTCGAGGGGTAAGTTAGAACGACAGACCCCGACCATAGACATTACAGTATCCCCCCTCTTGCGCCACCTCTTCTTGGGGCCAGAGCAGGAGAGAAATATTCTCCTCTGGCTCCCAAGACCTCTCTTCTGGATCGAATCCCCTCCAAATCACCAAATAAAACGCCCTTCTTGGTGGCTAGAATCTCCCTTACCTCGAAAGTCCCTGACGAGCCGCCAGGAGCTACTGCGGAACTAGGAGTCCTAGAGTAGCGGTTCAGGACCACGGGCTTCAGCAAGGAGACATGGAAGGATATAGGGATCCACCACCACCCAGATCACACTGAAACCCGCAGAGGGAGGGAGATCCATGACAAAGTCCATTGCAACATGCTGCCAGGGAGCAACGGGTACAGGCAGTGGTTGGAGCACACCAGCTGGTCTGGAGTGGGCAACTTTATTTGCTGCGCATACCATACATGAGGAGACAAAGTCCATGATGTCTTTGGGCAGTGTGGGCCACCAGAACTGATGGGCGATTAGGTCTTGGAACTGTAACCTCAGCAAAGGATTCTTCCTCTGTCTGCCAGATGTACAAAAGTTCTTCCTGGAGGAATGTCTCTAACCTGCAGAGGGTTCACAGAAAAGATGCAGGAAGGATCAATAATATTCTGTGGAGACTCCACAGTGTCCTCTGTCTCAAATGACCTAGACAAGGCATCGTCCCTCACATTCTTGTAGGCAGGTCGGTAGTGGAGTTCGAACCGGAACCGAGCAAAGAACAACGACCACCTGGCTTGATGAGGATTCAACTGTTGAGCCGTATGTAGATAGGTCAGATTCTTGTGATCCGTGAAGACCAGGATAGGATGGACTGCGCCTTCCAGTAGGTGTCTCCACTGCTGCAGGGCCAGCTTGATGGCCAGTAACTCCCGATCCCCAATTGAGTAGTTGCACTCTGTGGAAGAAACCAGTTTGGAATAGTAGGCACATACCACAGTCTCGCCTTTAGAACCTCTCTGTGTAAAGGCTGCCGCGCCATTCCCCGCCGTTCCCACGGCCTCCGCTCCGGTTCCGGCGCCCTCCCTCATCAGCTGCTCGTCCCGAGCTCCACTTACCCGATCTGGACGCTCTGCTGGCCCTGGATGGCGTCAGGTGAGTGCAGCCATTACCTCCTTCCGCGGTCGGCATCCCCGATGTGCGGCTGCTGTCACTAGAGGGCGCGCGGGCTGACTCGTCCTGCCTTAAAGGGCCAGCAGGCGCCTTAATTCCCTGAACTTCCTATTTAAGGTTCCTCCTCCCTTCCATCCCTGCTTGTTCAACCAAGTTCCCCGTGAGTTCCCTGTGCCCTAGTTCCCTGTTTCCTTTCCTTCTGCCTTGTCTGGATTTCCCGTTACTGACCTCTGCTTGAACTTGACTATACTTTTCTGCCGTCTGCCTTGACCTATTGCTGCCATACCCGTTACGACGTCTGCCGCCTGCCTTGACCTATTGCTGCCATACCCGTTACGTCGTCTGCTGCCTGTCCTGACTTCTGCCTATCCATCCGACCGCCTCTACCCGCTGTGCCAAGCGTTGCCTGGGTTCCAAGCACCATCTCCCAGATGACAACGAGGATCCACGAACAAACCGGTAAGAACCGTTATACTCTGGAACAACAGTGCACCCACACCAACAGAGGAAGCATCCACCTCTAATGAAAACTGTAGGGACACATCAGGGTTGTGAAGAATAGAGGCTGACGTGAAGGCTTTTTTTAAGGTCTCAAATGCGACTTCTGCCTCCGGAGTCCACACCTTGGCATTCATACCCTTTTTTGTGAGGGTAGAGATGGGGGCTGTCAATGACGAGAAGTTGGGGATGAACAGCCGGTAGAAGTTGGCAAATCCCAGTATCGCCCTTAAGCCTTGGGGGCGTGGCCACCCCAGGAGAGCCTTTACCTTCTCAGCATCCATCTTGAGGCCCTGATCGGACATGATATAGCCCAGGAAGGGAAGAGATCTTTTTTCAAACATGCACTTCTCCAGCTTGGCATAAAGATGATTCTCCCTTAACTGAAGCAACACCTGGCGGACATGACTCTGATGAGTTACTGGATCTGGGGAAAAAAATCTAAATGTCATCGAGATACACCACAACACAGATATAGAGGAGATCACTAAAAATGTCATTGACAAATTCTTGAAACACAGCAGGGGTTTTACACAGGCTAAAGGGCATAACTAGGTATTCATAGTGCCCGTCACATGTATTAAATGCGGTCTTCCACTTGTCACCCTGACGAATCCAAAACAGGTTGTAGGCCCCCCGCAAGTCCAGTTTAGAAAAAATGTTGCCCCCCCATATGCGATCAAACAGTTCCGAAATCAAAGGCAATGGGTACCTGTTCTTCACCGTGATCTGGTTGAGGCCTCAGTAGTCAATGCAGGGTCGGAGGGATCCATCCTTCTTCTTGACAAAGAAAAACCCAGCTCCGGCCGGGGATGAGGATTTACGAATGAAGCCCCTCTCCAGATTCTGCTTAATGTAGTTTGACATAGACTGAGTCTCTGGCAGGGAGAGAGGGTATACTCTACTGCGAAGAGGAGACGAATCAGGAACCAAGTAGATCGCACAATCATATGCTCGATGTGGCGGCAAGGTCTCTGCTTCCCTCTTATTGAAGACATGAGAGAACATAGAGAAACAAGACGGCAACCCTTCCAATGACTGATGCAGAGAAGACTGCGGTGCATGGATATGACCCGGACAGTGGTCGAGACACTTGGGACTCCACTGGAGAACCTCTCCAGAGTTCCAATCCAGGACTGGGGTGTGCAAACAGAGCCAAGGCAAATCCAGCAGCACGGGGTTGACGGCCTAGGGCAGGACAAACAAGGAGATGAGCTCAGTGTGAAGAGCTCCCACTTGAAGTCTCAACGGCTTGGTAACAGAGAAAACTGTGTCAGACAATGGCAGTCCATCTACTGGGGCAACGATCAACATCCTTTCCAGCAGGACAGTGGGCAAGTGAAAAAGATACACAAGGTCTTGACAGATGAAATTAGCTGCAGAGCCAGAGTCCAGGTAGGCAGAGAGTGGATGGGGCTTCTCGCCAGCAATGAAAGTTCACGATTAAATGCAGTAGCGCCCAGGGTTGTCTCTCCAACCAAACCTAGGCGTTGGGGTTTTTTGGCTTTTGTGGACACAAACGCACGACATGGCCAGCGAGGCCGCAATATAGACAGAGTCCAGAGGTGCGCCTGCACTGTTTCTCTTGTACAGACAATTTTAGGCGATCCACCTGCATCGGAACCTCGGGCAAAGCATTAGAGGATGGCAAGAGGTGTTGCTGGAAGGTGGGCGCCAATCTAGGAAGCCATCTCTCCTGTTGAACCTCATGAGATCTCTCCCTGAGCCTTATAGCCACCTGAGTAGCCAGCAGAATCAGGTCGTCTAAGGCAGGTGGCAGATCTTGGGCAGCAAGTTCGTCCTTGATCTCGGGTGATAGACCATGCCAGAAGGATGCTACCAAGGCCTCATTGTTCCAGGACAGCTCTCCTGCCAGGGTCCAGAACTGGATGGTATATTCGCCCACGGAGGTGTCCTCTTGGCGAAGGTTGAAGATAGCAGTGGCTGCCGACGAGACTCGTCCTTGCTCCTCAAAAACAGTATGAAACAACCGCACAAACCCCTGGAAGTCTTGAGTCTCAGGTCCCTGGCGTTCTCAGATTGGGTTCGCCCATGCCAGGGCCTTGCCAGCAAGTAGAGACACGATGAAGGTGATCTTAGTTCCGTCCGATGGAAACGCTCGGGCGTGCAGGGTAAAATGGATATATCATTTGTTGAGAAATCCCCTGCACGTACTTGCGTCACCATGGAACTGAGAAGGTAATGGCAGCGAGAACCGAGGATCCGAACTGGAACCGGCAGGAGGTGTAGCAGGAGGGTTGGTCGGACGAGCTTGCATAGAGGCAGGAAGGGAAGCAGCTAGCGCCCCTAGCTGCTGTGCCATGGAGTCCACAGCCACAAGAAGTTGATCCTGTCTTGCTCGGAGATCGACGCAGCACAGCAGCAGGATGTCCATGGCTGCGGTCGTCAAGTTAGAACGACGGACCGCGACCATAGACGTTACACCTCCTAGCCTCAAGATCCCCAACTCCTTTCATGTCCCCCTGCTGAAGCGCTGGTCCCCATCTCCTCCTCAGGAGACGCCAGCACTCACTTCAGCTTCCTCCAGTCGCGTCCCTTAGGGTGCGCGCGCATGCTTGTGCCTGCTCTTAAAGGGCCAGCACACGCACCTGAATTAATGTACAAAATTAGCCCATGAGCACCCTGGACTATAAGAGGGGCCCAGCCCCTTCCTGCCCTGCCTGAGCCTCATTGTTGTTACCCTAGTCCATCTAAGCAAATGGTCTGCTACACCCCGCCTGGCACCTGCCTGCTGCCTAGTCTCAGCTGAGCCTGCCTTACTACTGTCTAAGCTACCACAGGTACACTATACGAACTATAGACTGTGTCCTGTGTCCTGTTAGCCAGCTGCCATACCATCTAGGAGGTACGGCCCAGTGGGTCCACGTACCCAACGTGACAACATGTTCCCTGTATTAACAAATTATGATAAATGATCACAATAGTGAGTCAATGGCCACTGTGGCAATAAGAGCGCACATCTCACTGAACTAAATATTCATATATTCACATTGTATGGGCCATGAAATATTTTTGTCCACCATTCACCATCACATGATTTCTGGAAGCATTGATTTGTCTGAACATAGCATCTATTTGAATGAACAGATTTGGCTGTAGTAAAAGACACCCTCGTGTATTCAGTTTCTTATTATAGCACCCTTTTTGACATACTGTCAAAAAAAAAAGCATATTAACTTCTTCCAGCCTAAGCCATTTTATTTTTGTTTTCATTTTTGTTTTTTCCCCCCGGCTTTTCAAGAGCCATAGATTTTAGTGACAGCTTCTAATGTATCATATAATGTATCATATAATCATATAATGTACTGAGAACGTTTTAAAACTTATTTTGTTAGCGGGAAAAAAACCAGCAAATCCTCAATTTTTGGGGGGGTTTTGTTTTTACAGAGTTCAATGTGTGGTGTACATGACATGTTAACTTTATTCTGGGGGTCAATACGATTACGGTCATACTAAATTTATATAGTTTTTATGTTTAACTGTTTTTACAAAATAAAAAAAATTTCTTAAAAATAGGCATAACTATTTAATTTTCCTGAAGCTGTGTGAGCGCTTGATTTTTGAGGGTCAAGTTGTAGTTTTTATTATTACTATTTTGGGGTTCATATGGCTTTTTTTTATCACATTTTATTAAATTTTTGGGGAGGCAAGATGACCAAAAGACAGCAATTCTGGCTTTTTTTTTTATGCCGTTCACCACATGGGATAAATAAAGATAAATGGTCTTAGTTCTGATCGTTACTAATGCAGTGACACTAATTAAGTTTATTTTTATTGTTTACATTATTTTAGGGAAAAATGGGAAAATGCTTTATTTTTACCTCTAATATTGTTTTTTCTATATACTTAAAAACTTTATCAAAGTACGTCTTACATTTTATATATCTCACTAGGGGGCTTCAACATGCAATTGATAGATTGCTTGCACATTACAATGCAATATATATTTATTGCAGTGTATTGTGCCTTTTGCATCCTCCTATTAAATCCTGCAAGAGGACCAATATGGCAGATCTGTGGGCCATTGCCCCTGGCTGACATGACATCCCATTGGCACCCCACAATCACATAACATGGGGCAATGGGGTGACTAAGGGTTCCCCCTTCTGTCTAGCAGCTTAGATGCTGCTGACACTATTGACAACGTCATCTAAGCAGTTGAATGGCTGGGATCAGTTTTATCTTCGATCCCGGCTCTCGAAGCAAGTTATCAGCTGTAATATACTATCTAAATAGAGCGGGTTCAAGTTGTTAGGCCGCTTCATACTCTGGTGCTCCCAACTATGATGTACATGTACGTCAAATATCAGGAAGAGTTAGAAAGGCCTGCTTCCATGATATCCAGAAAATAATTAAACTGAGTCACAGTTTTTATATACAGGACACCCTTTTCCGGTGACTTAAATTTGTGTCTTGGTACTCTGCTGGCCCCAGGACTACATTTTATGATGGTTCTCCAGTTCACATTGCTGGAACTGAGGCAGATAAAATGCTAGTGGCAACAGAAGTCACGTAGTCGTCTAGCTGGGTTAAGATAAAACAATGCAAATACTAGAGTCAGGAAAGAGAAGTACGGTAGCCAAAACACAATACTAGAAAGCACAGACTACAAATGAAGGCAAACTTGCCAAGGTGAGGAAAAGGTGATTGTCAGAAATCAAGACGAGGTACAGAGGGGTTACAAAATAACACCGTAAGACAATCCAGGTCAAACATGAAATAAACGATGAACAGGAACAAACAGCATATCAGCAAAGTACAGGGTATAAATTATTTTAACGTTCAATAGCAGCTAACCAAATAGGATTCTGGCAGGTCCGCTACAAAGCACAGTGAAGAGAGCTGGACATGCAAACATTGCTGGAGCATGGACATGTAATCTCTTTACTGGAGATACAGTGCCATTATAATACACTCCTCAAGACTAAAATTGCAACACCAAGAGATAACAGGATTGATAGACATGTTAATGATATGCAAATGTTAAAAAAAATGGAAACAAAATATTCCAAACATCTCGATTTATTCAGCATCGAGTATGAGCGCCACATGCAGAAATACAAGCACTTACACACATTGGCATGCTATTAATGAGGTTATTAATGGTTGTCTGAGGAATGTTATGCCACGCTGAATTGACTTAGGCACGCAAATCATCAACATTGCCTGCTGACAGCTCCCTTTACAATTGCTGACCAATGACATCCCAGATGTGCTCTATGGGAGACAAGTTCAGAGCCCTGGTAGCAGGTTTAGGCCATGCAGGCTGCTCACAGTAGCACGAGAAACAAGCGGCCTGGCGTTATGCTGTTGAAAAATAGCTTCTGGGACACTTTAGAGAAAAGCCCGTTCTACTCGTTCCACGACCAAATCAATGTAGCGCCGAGCAGTTAGTGTACCTGAAATGAAGACTAGAGGGTCCGGCTACCGTACATTATGCCACTCAACACCATAATCCCAGGAGTAGGACCAGTGTGACGTTCCCTTGTGAAGGCCTCTTCATGGCGTTGCCCACGTGGTCTCCAGACCAGTCATTGGCTAACATTCCATCCGAGACAAAAGTAGGTTCATTTCTGAAGAGGATAGACCTCCATTCCAGCCTCCATTGTCGTCTTGCTGTGCACAATGATAGCCTTTGAGAGCGGTGGCTTGTAGTCAATGGAACACTTGTTGCTGGACGTCTGGTTCGTAGCCAAATGTCATGCAAACGACTTCTGATGGTTTGGGTCGACACTGGTTGCCTCCCTAGGCTTAGCATGTGACGTCCAATTTCACTTGGAGTATAGAATGAATCACTATGCACCATTCTTCCAATCAGACGATCCGTCCGTGCAGAGGTTTGCATCCACGCATCTCTTGCTGTCATTCCCGTTTGTTGTTTGTTCTCCCAACCTTCGGGACACGCAGTGTTGAAAGGTGCTGACATATTGGCCTAGGCGTGTAGCGGAGTTATAAACCAACTGGCTTGTTGAGGAGGCATCGCACAATCATCCCACACCATTTGATCTAATTTTTGAGGTTTCATGTGGTTAAAAAACTTTGCTTTCAATCTGGCTTTTGTGCCCCTCCTGCATACCACATATTGGAGCTAGGTGCTTGAAAATGTGATCATTTGCAGACCTTAGCGTCACCTGCTACTCCCTCTATTTGCATAACCTTACGGCTTGCCCTTCTTTGTGTTGCAATTTCAATGTTGAGGAGTGTAATTCGCAGCTAGCTTCTTATGTACCTCCCACCTTTTCTACTGTGCATACAGGCCACTTTCCTCAGCTTATTTTCTGGCCATAATAAAACAGTTAGCAGTCTTGCACTGGCTGGTTGTAGAGTATTTACCTCTAAATTGGGAAAAATGGTGGAACCCCTGACAGTGAAGTCAGGGGCTCACTCTAGGAGAGGAATCCCCGGCCAGAGTGTCGATGAGAACGATCTGGTCAGGGATTCCGCTCCAGGTGGAGCCCCTGACATCACTGTCCATATATGGACGGTGACGTTAGGGGCTTTGAGATGCCGGAATCCCCGACCAGAGCGTCGGCAAACCTCTGGCCGTGAATTCTTCTCCTGGAGGAGCCACTGATGTCACTGTCCATATAGTGATGTTAAGGGCTTTCCCAAGACAGGAGTCCCCAGCTTGCAATGCTCTGGCTGGGGACTCAATAGTTGAAAGCCTGACATTACTGTCTATACATGTAAAGAGGCCAGGGCCAGAATCAGTTTTTAATGGCCATCACAAGGATTCTTTTCTGAAAAACGTCTGTTAAAAATTGATCTATTAAATCTATGGGGGCAGTCGGGTCAGAAAAAATGACCAAAAATAGAACATGTTCCATTTTTTGATGGCCAGTATTCACGGGCCGTAAAGGCTGTAAAAAACAAACAAACAGCCATATTAATACAGCCATGGAACTTCATTGTTCTTAAAATGGGCAGGTAATGGCTATTAAAAAAGCAGCCATTACACAGCCATTTTTTACTGTTGTGTGAATGTAGCCTAACAGCAATATCTCTGGCTTATTAAAATAAAGTAATCTATTGACATCAGAATACCCAATGTAAGAGAAGATAAGTATAGAGACAAACAAATGTAAAGTGATTTCTGTATGAAAAATATGAGCTCATCCAGAATCAGCCACTGGGTTGTCTAATCTCTAGGTATAGGGCAGCAATATGTAAAATTGTTTGTGGTTACTGGTGAAAGTATGACAGGGATTTTGCAGAAAAAACAGCATATATTTTGTAACAAAGAACCCAAAGCTTAATTCTGAAATAAATAAAAATCTATAAAACAAAAGTAATTTGAGCAGTGAAATCACTGGGTTATTAAAACAGAAGCTTCTGTCATGTTTGATGAATGTTACTTAGAAAATGTGGTTTCGAATAGATACTTCTGCTCTAGGCATTCATTGGCAAATGCAGGACTAGTAAGTGAGGACAGCAGCTTGGGATGCAATATTTTTGAATCTGTGAAATATTTGCTTCTCACGGACGTTAATCCCTTTGGAGGATAATACTTTGTTGGCTGGCTTTTTCACTAAGGCTTAGTAAAGCTGGACAGATGAACTGGTAGCTACTGTAGCCTTAAATTAGTGCCTTGGCTGCTGGATCTCCTAGTGCTATGTTAGTGAAGAACCACACATGTTGATATGAATGCTCTGCAATCCTGAAGGCTACTTGTTAAACTGCTCTAAAAGTTTTCAGCATACCACTTGTCCACTGGATTATGGGTTTATGACAATTAATAGTCAGACAAGCCATTAATTTACGATCAATTTTGTGAACTTTCCTATCAGGGGCCAATTAGTCTACTAGGAATTATATTAATTAGTTTGATCAATGTTATAGAAATTGATCTTTTTAGACAGCAGATTGTTATAAAATTGGTGACAGGTCTTGCTCAGGGATTATTGTTTATGAGCCATAGAAATTTTTACTAACGGTATCTTTTGCATAAAATAGATCATTCTAAATTTGGAATGACAAAAAAGAATTTCTTAATACTGGATGCTATGGTATATCTTAATGGTTCTTTGTAGGTGGTTTCCAAAGTGATTTGTATCTCATAACTATGGTACACCAGACCCGAGTTGAAACATATCCCTTTGTTTCACTCTGAAACCTCTGCAGGTAATTCCAAACAACTATTCTGATTGTACTGATGTCCTGATCTCCTACTTTCTATAACAACTCTGTTTCAGTTATTTGAAATTGAGAGGACATGTACCCCATTTACATTATACCTGTCCCCCCTCCCCTTCCCTTTTAACTGTAAAAACAATCTCAATAAAAATAGTTTAAAAAAAACACAACAGGAATTTCTTTTAAGAGGTAGTGTCATCAAGATAGCGCCTTTTAAATGTAATATGAACAGAGAATCATTTAATCACTGCGGGTTTGGCTTCGGAAGCCTTCTGCGTTTACCTGGCCGAGAAGAAGCTGTCACTGGCCATGCATTTCCTCTGGAGTAGACACTACAGGGGAAATATAGTATTACATATCAGCCAATTTAAATAAATGACTGACCGTGTAATTTATTGATGTGCCAGGTCCACCACAGCAGGAGCTGCTGTACTTAGAGGCCCTCCACTTTAACTAATAGAGGAAGCCCTGAGCAGGGGGCACCACCACTCTAGAATTTGATATGCCTCAATGGGGCATATGTAAAGGAGTTGCACACTACAGTGGAAAAAATGACTGACCTTGTTATTTATCGACATGCCAGGTTCACCAGAACAGGAGCTGCTCTCCCCTCTAACTCACAGAGGAGAGGGGGTCCTGAGAAGGGGACCCCCCTCTATGATGTCGATATGCCTCGATATGGCATATGAAAAGAGGTTATCTTCATGAGACAACCTTTTAAAGGGTATGTACACTTTTGCTATAAATTTCTCTATTGTTCCAAAGCATCTAAAATGAAAAATGAAGCAACATTGCAAATAGTCTTAAAAATATTCTACAGTTTTGTCAGTGAAATTATACCACAAACAATCACTGTGTGTAGTCTGATCCTGTAGTCATGCGTTACTCCACTCCCTCTACCCTCTCTTTAAGCAAGGTTGTAGCAAAATATTGTGTCACATCCATCAGTAGATAGGTGACATACAATGTAGCTGTAACACCACATAGAGCATGTGTGTTTTAAATACTACAAAAAACATGTCTTCATAGTATGTTTATACTTCATATAGTATACATCATTGTAGACATCATTGCATGGTATACACCATTGTGGCTGTAGTGCTCTAGAGAGTGATTGAACCCCTTTGGGTCAGGTATTGAGAATTTGCATAATATTGCACGTTTCACTATATCAGTTTTTGGCGTTGCTTTGTGGGAAACTCTTGAAACATGACATGTTGGGGTACCTGGGGGACTGGATTTGAGAACCACTGTATTATAAGATAACATAAATTCTAATTGATAAAACAGATTATTCCTTATTTTACCTTTCATGTGGACACATACCGATAGTTTGCTATAATTAAATGTGTAGAATCTTAAATAGAATAGATTGAAAATGCATAAAACATACATCTTCATGGAGGTGAATATTAGCTGCATGTATAATGCATAGATTATCATACATATCATCTCCATCCAATGGTTGTGTTGTTCTTACTCAAGGGGATAAATGTGTTATTTTCCAGCAGATGAGTGGCACAGGAAAGCTTCCTGCTGTCTCCTTCATTTAAAAGCAAGCTATAAGCAGCATTGTTGTTTTCCCTGTCTGGCATTTCCAGTAAGGTCAGAATGACCTTCAGACAGGGAAGCAATCACTATTTATTTAATATAATCAGAATAGCTTTTCATGTCAGAATCTATTAGAACATGGGAAATTGTCTTAACCTCATATCAATATAGAAAAACGTGAAGACTCAAACATTCAATACCAAACATGAATAAAACTAAACAATGCAAGGGAAGTCGTTCTTTTATTTCTATACTAATAGTGTAAAATATGAACGTAGATAGATAGATAGATAGATAGATAGATAGATAGATAGATAGATAGATAGATAGATAGATAGATAGATAGATAGATAGATAGATAGATAGATAGATGGGTGGGTGGAGGGAGGGAGGGAGGGATAGACAGACAGACAGACAGACAGATAGAAAGATAGATGATAGATAGATAGATAGATAGATAGATAGATAGATAGATAGATAGATAGTGTTATGAAGCGGGTTAGTGGACCCACTAGGCCGCACAGCCGTAGCAGGGAGGCAGCTGGCCAAACAAAAGGAAACCCCAGCAATACAATGTCCCGCACAAGGGTACCTGGATAGTCCAGACAGTGGCCGCAGCTCTGGCACAGATGGAGATGGGTGCAGCAGATAACGCCAAAAGTAGCTGATGACACAGGTGCCGCAGGTTGCGCCAAACGTGGCGGGTTCCTCCGGACGTGACAGATGACACAGGACGTGGGGGGGATTCCTCTGGACGTGGCAGATGACACAGGACGTGGCAGATTCCTCCAGACATGGCAGATGACACAGGACGTGGCACGACTCAATACTATAGGCACAGCACGGGAAACAGGAACAGGAAACAAGGCACGGGTAACAACTGGAACGGGAAACACTAAGGGACCATTTGCAAGACAGACTGGGAAAACTAACAACGCTCAGGCAAGGATCAGAAGGCCTGGGGCCTTCTTATAGACCAGGAAATCGTGGCCGCTGATGATGACGATTTCTTTTGTGCCCTTTAAGGCCGGGCACGAGCGCTCGCGCGCAACCTATGGGACACAGCAGACCGGAGCGGAAGTGAGCGCTGGCGTCTCCTAGGAAGGAGATGGGGACCAGCGCTCACGGATCCATGGCTGCAAGCGCCGGGAGGTGAGTAAACCCGACGGCCCGGGGCCATGGACGCTACAGATAGATAGATAGATAGATAGATAGATAGATAGATAGATAGTTAAAAGCAGTAAATAGGCAGCACTCAAAAGGCTTATGGTGAAAAAAGTGGGTGCTTTATTGACCCCAAAAGTGCAACGTTTCGGCTCTCACAACCTGAGCCTCTCTCAGGTTGTGAGAGCCGAAATGTCGCACTTTTGGGGGTCAATAAAGCACCCACTTTTTTCACCATAAGCCTTTGTGAGTGCAGCCTATGTACTGGTTTTTGTCTAGAGGGACAGTGGTCAGTTCTCTAAGGCTTGCACCCCCTTTCATTTAAGCCTGTGCTGCTGGACTCTATTTTTATAGATAGATAGATAGATAGATAGATAGATAGATAGATAGATAGATAGATAGATAGATAGATAGATAGATAGATAGATAGATAGATAGATAGATAGATAGATAGATAGATAGATAGATTTAGACGGTTGGTCATAACGTTTTAACCATAACATTCCTAAATTTAAATGCTGGTGAATAACTAGTACTCATTTAATTTTTGTAAAAAAAAAGGTGGTCATGGTCTGAACCTTTCTATGCTAACAGGTGTTTACTGGATGTTGGATATATGACTGCAGGGTCAGATTAGACACAAGGTTTGTTTGTAGTCTGTAACCATGGAGACACAAAGGCCTGTATTTTAGCTATAAGTACAAGGTGCTAGACTATTTTTAAACAATACTTTTTGCAAAGTTGCTTATTTTTTTATTTTACATGCATTGTAACAATATAACATTAGCAAATGTGTACATATCCTTTAACTGTACTTCTGCATTGTAGAACTGGGACCATGAGTTTCAATCCAAGTAGTACATAAATTGGACTTTGCATGTTTTTTCCAGTACTCTGGTTACCTCCGGAACACTTTTTATGTTTCACTGGACTGTATATACAACTGAAGAAAGAGCAGCTGATGTAGCCGGTGCCAGTGCTGTTAATATATCAGTTGATATACTGAATTGGCTGAATGTAGATATGGTCCAAGCTAAATTAAATAAAATAAATGTCCACAAGGCCCCGGGACCAGATGGGTTACACCCTAGAATTCTTAAAGAGCTTAGTTCAGTTATTTCTGTCCCCCTTTTCATAATATTCAGAGAATCTCTAGTGACTGGTATAGTGCCAAGGGACTGGCGCAGCAAATGTGGTGCCTATTTTCAAAAAGGGCTCTAGGTCTTCCCCGGGTAATTATAGACCAGTAAGCTTAACATCCATCGTGGGGAAAATGTTTGAGGGGCTATTGAGGGACTATATACAGGATTATGTGACAATAAATAGCATTATAAGTGACAGCCAGCACGGTTTTACTAAGGACAGAAGTTGTCAAACTAACCTAATCTGTTTTTATGAAGAGGTGAGCAGAAGTCTAGACAGAGGGGCCGCTGTGGATTTAGTGTTTTTGGACTTTGCAAAGGCATTTGACACTGTCCCCCATAGACGCCTAATGGGTAAATTAAGGACTATAGGTTTAGAAAATATAGTTTGTAATTGGATTGAGAATTGGCTCAAGGACCGTATCCAGAGGGTTGTGGTCAATGATTCCTACTCTGAATGGTCCCCAGTTATAAGTGGTGTACCCCAGGGTTCAGTGCTTGGACCACTATTATTCAACTTATTTATTAATGATATAGAGGATGGGATTAATAGCACTATTTCTATTTTTGCAGATGACACCAAGCTATGTAATATAGTTCAGTCTATGGAAGATGTTCATGAATTGCAGGCAGTTTTAAACAAACTAAGTGTTTGGGCGTCTACTTGGCAGATGAAGTTTAATGTAGATAAATGTAAAGTTATGCATCTGGGTACCAACAACCTGCATGCATCATATGTCCTAGGGGGAGCTACACTGGTGGATTCACTTGTTGAGAAGGATCTGGGTGTACTTGTAAATCATAAACTCAATAACAGCATGCAGTGTCAATCAGCTGCTTCAAAGGCTAGCAGGATATTGTCGTGTATTAAAAGAGGCATGGACTCGCTGGACAGGGATGTAATATTACCACTTTACAAAGCATTAGTGAGGCCTCATCTAGAATATGCAGTTCAGTTCTGGGCTCCAGTTCATAGAAAGGATGCCCTGGAGTTGGAAAAAATACAAAGAAGAGCAACGAAGCTAATTAGGGGCATGGAGAATTTAAGTTATGAGGAAAGATTGAAAGAATTAAACCTATTTAGCCTTGAAAAAAGACGACTAAGGGGGGACATGATTAACTTATATAAATATATTAATGGCACATACCAAAAATATGGTGAAATCCTGTTCCTTGTAAAACCCCCTCAAAAAACAAGGGGGCACTCCCTCCGTCTGGAGAAAAAAAGGTTCAAGCTTCAGGGGCGACAAGCCTTCTTTAGGGCAGATTCAGACGAACGTTGCGTTTTTGACAGCTGCGTGTGTCATCCGTGTCTGATGCGCGGCTGCGTGATTTTCGCGCAGCCGCCATCATAGAGATGAGGCTAGTCGACGGCCGTCACTGTCCAAGGTGCTGAAAGAGCTAACTCTTTCAGCACCCTCGACAGTGAATGCCGAACACAATATCGAAAAACCTGTAGAAAAAAAAGAAAAAGTTCGTACTTACCGAGAACTTCCCGGCCGTTGCCTTGGTGACGCGTCCTTGGTGACGCGCCTCTCTTGACATCGGGCCCCACCTCCCTGGATGACGCGCCAGTCCATGTGACCGCTGCAGCCTGTGCTTGGCCTGTGATTGGCTGCAGCTGTCACTTGGACTTAAATGTCATCCCAGGAGGTCAGACTGGAGGAAGAAGCCGGGAGTTAGCGGTAAGTCAGAACTTCGTTTTTTTTTCTACAGGTTCATGTATATTGGGATCGGAAGTCACGGTCCATGGTGCTGAAACAGTTTAACTCTTTCAGCACCATGGACAGTGACTATCTCCTGACGTCGCGTACCGATAATTTTTTTGCCGGGTTCGGCCAAAACGAGTTCGGCCGAACCCGGTGAAGTTCGGTTCGCTTGTCCGGCTTCGCTCATCGCAAAGACACTCCGTTTGGATGTTCGGAAACAGAAAAGCACGTGGTGCTTTTCTGTTTTCATTCATCCTTTTCACTGCTGTTGCGCGAATCACGCTCGTCCCACGGAAGTGCTTCCGTGTGGTGCGCGTGATTTTCACGCACCCATTGACTTCAATGGGTGCGTGATGCGCGAAATACGCAGAGTTATTGAACCTGTCGCGCTTTTTGCGCAGCAGACAAACGCTGCGCAAAAAGCACGGACTGTCTGTACTGCCCCATAGACTTGTATTGGTCCATGCGTGCCGCGTGAAAACCACGCGGCCCGCACGGACCGAATACACGCTCGTGTGAATCCCCCCTTACAGTGAGAACTGTGAATCTATGGAATAGCCTACCGCAGGAGCTGGTCACAGCAGGGACAGTAGATGGCTTTAAAAAAGGGTTAGATAATTTCCTAGAACAAAAAAATATTAGCTCCTATGTGTAGAAATTTTTCCTTCCCTTTTCCCTTCCCTTGGTTGAACTTGATGGACATGTGTCTTTTTTCAGCCGTACTAACTATGTAACTATGTAACTATGTAACTTAAAAAGTCAATACTGCATATAATCAGGGCCGGCCTTAGATTAGATATCGCCCCGTGCAAAATTATCTTTCGGCGCCCCACCCCATCATAAAAAAATGCCCCATAAAAAAAGTATAATGCCCCCCACAGTATAATGCCCTATATAGTGCCCCCGCACAGTATAATGCCCCTTTAGTGCCCTCCATACAGTATAATAATAATATTTAATATTATAATATATTATAACCCCTTCAAGGACACATATAATGCCCCCTCCCCTGGCTGCCACACACAGTAGATAGTGCCCCCCTGTCGATTGTGCCATACAGCCTCCCTGTACACAGTGCCATAGTCCCCAGCTCCTCCTTGTAGATCGTGCTATACAGCCCTCCACCGCCCCCTTGTAGACAGTTCTATACAGCCCCCCACCTCCCCCTTGTAGACAGCGCCCCCAAACAAACAAAATATTGTACTCACCTAGGCCCCGTTCCCACGACTAACTGATCTGCTCCACGACGGGATCCTTGTGTAGGCTGGTATGATCCTGTACCCTAGTACAGAGTTTCGAGAAAGACAGAAAATGGCTAAAAACAAGCACTACACTCGTGGGGTATGTTCACACAGCGTTTTTTGTAAGGCCAAAAAAAATCGGCCTCAAAATTCCTGATTTTGAATTGAATTTGTTTGACCTTTTTTTGTGTTTTTTTAAGCCGTTAACCCCTTCCCGCCGTAGCCCCTTTTCAGATTTTCAGTTTCGTTTTTTCCTCCCCACATTCCAGAAGCCATAACGTCTTTATTTTTCCGTCGATATAGTACTATGAGGGCTTGATTTTTGCAGCACGAGTTGTAGTTTTCGTAGCACCATTTATTTTGCCGTATAATGTACTAGGAAACGGGGAAAAAATTAATTGTGGGGTAGAAAATGAAAAAAAACAGCGATTCCTCCATGGTTTTTCACCCGCCGTTTTTACGGAATTCACTGTTCAATTAAAACAACATGTTAACTTTATTCTGTTGGTCAATATGATTACGGCGATACCAAATATATATAGTTAAGTAAAACCTAAGTGTAAAAAAGAAAATTTATTTTGCGTCGCAAAATTCCGAGAGCCAAAATGGATTCATTTTTCCGTCGATTAAGTGGTGTGAGGGCTTATTTTTTGCGTGATAAGCTGTAGTTTTTAATAATACAATTTTTGTGTAAATGCGACGGTTTCATCGCTTTTTATTTCATTTTTTGCGGGAGATTAGGTGACCAAAAATAGACATTCTGGCATTTACACTTTATTTATTTTTTACGGCGTTCACCATGCGGGTTAAATAATGATATATTGTAATAGTTCAGACTTTTATGGATGCAGCGATACCAATTATGTTTATTTTTTTTTTTTTTTATATGCTCTAGGGGGAAAATGGGAAAAGGGGGGGGGGGGGTTTTGAACTTTTAATTTTTTAATTTTGTTTTTTACACAAAAAAAAACTTTATTTAACTCATTTTTACTTTTTTTATTAGTCCCCCTAGGGGACTTCAACCAGCGATCGTTAGATCGCTTGCACGATATACTGCAATACTAATGTATTGCAGTATATCGTGATTCTACAGTCATCTATTAAACCCTGCCATTGGCAGGGCTTAATAGGTGTATAAAGATGGCGGACCTGGGGGCGTTCATTGAGCCCCCAGGCAGCCATAGCAACCATCACCCCCAGCGATTGCATTGCGGGGGGGGAGCGATGAGCTGTTAGAGGGGGTCGCCCCCCCCTCTTTCTAACGATTTAAATGCTGCGGTCGGTATTGACCGCGGCATTTAACTCGTGAGCCCACTCCATACTTCCCCTACCCGACTTTGGGCTTTTGATACGTCAAATGTCGGGAAGGGGTTAAAGCTAATGCAGAAGACGCAGGCAAAAAAGCACCAAACGAGCGCCGCAGGTATTTTCTGATTTAAAATAAATGTTCATGGCCTTGAAATGAATAGTTTTATTATATTAGAGATGTCCTCAGCATAAAAGGTCAGGCTTAGAAAACACTGCATGGTTTCCTTTACTCTAAACAGTGTGACATATGTTTATAGACTTATAATAGCCTGCCCGTTAAGGTGTCATTAAAAGTACATTTTCAGTGGCTCCAAATTACACATTGTAGAAATCCAAGATCAGTGCAGAGCGAAAGAAATGCATTAGCCTTAATAAACAGAAGATGGTTAGACAGGAATAGGAGTACATGTATACTATCTATTATTATATGCATTTACCACATAGCATCAATTATATGCAGGGCCGGCCATCAAATTGGCCCTGGAGGAGTGGAGACATCTACTAGATGGCGCAGCTCACCCCATCCTGATTTTTACGGACCACAAGAACCTTACCTACCTCCAGACAGCCCAATGGCTGAATCCTCGTCAGGCCAGGTGGTCACTGTTCTTTGCCAGGTTCCAGTTTGAGCTCCATTATTGCCCGGCTGAAAAGAAAGTGAGAGCCGACGCCTTATCCAGGTCTTTCGAGACGGAGGACACTATGGAGATGCCCCAAAACATTATCGACCCGTCCTGTATTGTTTCAGTCATTCCACTGCAAGTTGGGGACATCCCTGCAGGGAGAACTTTTGTGCGCATGGCTGATCGAAGGAGAGTCCTCCGCTGGGGACATGCCTCAAGACTGGCAGGTCACGCGGGGATCCGTAAGACCCGGGATTTGATTGCACGTCATTTCTGGTGGCCCACGCTGCCCAAAGATGTTATGGACTTTGTTTCCTCCTGCTCTGTGTGTGCAACTAACAAGGTCACTCACTCCAGACCCGCTGGTCTGCTTCAGCTATTGCCTGTGCCCGATGCTCCCTGGCAGCATATAGCGATGGACTTTATTACGGACCTGCCTCTCTCTGCCGAATGCAGCACTGTCTGGTTGGTTGTGGATCGATTTTCAAAAATGGCCCACTTCGTTCCTCTGACCGGTCTTCCATCTGTTCCTCAACCGGCCAAACTGTTTATCCAGCACGTCTTCGGCCTGCACGGCTTGCCGCAGCATATTGTGTCTGATCGGGGGGTTCAGTTCACCTCGAGGTTCTGGAGAGCCCTCTGCGGACTTCTAGGTGTGAAGTTGGACTTTTCCTCGGCCTACCATCCTCAGTCCAATGGACAGGTCGAGAGGATCAATCAAATCTTGGAGAACTACCTGCATCACTTAGTCTCTAGGCAACATGATGACTGGGTACAGTTGCTCCCGTGGGCTGAATTCTCCTACAACAATCATACCAGCGAGTCCACAAGGAACACTCCGTTCTTCATAGTCCTTGGTCAACACCCACGAATACCTCTCCCGGTTCCTGATTCATCCAAGGTACCAGCTGCTGACGCGGCCTTCAAGGACTTTCTACAAATTTGGCGGCAAACTCGATCCTCCATCCTGCTGGCAGTGGATCGTATGAAACGGAGGGCGGACACAAGGAGAAAAGAACCACCTCAGTTTCTTCCTGGCACAAAGGTCTGGCTGTCCTCCAAGAACATTCGACTAAGAGTACCGTCATGCATGTTTGCTCCCAGGTTCCTCGGACCATTCGAGATCCTAAAACAAATCAACCCTGTCGCCTATAAACTTCAGCTGCCTCCTACTCTCAAGATCCCCAACTCCTTACACGTATCCCTCCTGAAGCCAGTGGTCCTGAACCGCTACACCAAGACTCCTAGCCCTGTGGCTGTCCCCAGCGGCCCTTCAGACACCTTTGAGGTTCAAGAGATCATGGACACCAAAAGAGTGAGAGGAAAGACCTTTTATTTGGTGGATTGGAAGGGATTTGGTCCTGAAGAGAGGTCTTGGGAGCCAGAAGAGAACCTTAGTGATCCTGCTCTTCTGAAAAAATTTCTCTCTCACTCTGGTCCCAAGAAGAGGGGGGATACTGTCATGTCCGTGGCTGTGGGCTGTCAGCTCCGTTCCTCCCCTGACAGCCATAGCCACGAGTCGGCAAGCGCTGGCCCCAGCCTTCTCCTCAGGGGTAGCCAGCGTTCGCGTCTACTCACCAATGCCGGATCCCTCGTTCCTGACCTTTGACCTGTGAGTACTCTGGACTATAAGAGGGGTCCAGCCCCCTAGTTCTATGCCTGAGCTTTGTTGTTGTTTCCCTAGTCTGTCTTGCAAATGGCCCCCTAGTGTTTCCTGCTCCCAGTGGTTTCCTGTTCCTGTTTCCTGTTCCTGAATCTAGTGTCGTGCTTGCTGTAGCTGTACTGTGCTATATACCACGCCTGACTTGCCTCTCCACACCTGACGTCCACCTGCTGCCAAGTTCCTGCCTAGCCTGCCTCGCTACTGTCCGAGCTGCCACAGGTACCCTATACGAACTATAGACTTTGACCTGCATCCTGTTGGCCAGCTGCTATACCGCCAAGATGGTACGTTCCAGTGGGTCCACGAACCCTTCGCGACAACAACATTCAAAGTTTTCCCTATTGCACTGTGTAATGGTATTATCACACTTGTCACAAGCACTCCCATATATCCATTTGACCATTACAATCCTGACAAAGAACCTGATTATTACAGGATCTTTTTTTCGTTTTTATAGCGGCTTTCTTCCCCTGTTTTTCACAATAACCTTTGGCTGTACATCACACTATGGGGCTTCCCCTGTTGCTCTGCTCTCTGAATTCTCCATTATCAGGACTACCACCGAAGTCCTTGATGGTACTACAAGTGCTACAGGATCCTCTGCCGCTGACTCTCTGCCACCAGCGGACAGTCTGTCGCCCACAGGACCGCTCTACCTTTCTGCCACTGACGGACAGTCTGTGCCACCGACGGACACTTGTAGTACCACTGAGTCAGTAGTCTGTGACTCTTGCCAAGTCAGGCATCCCTGACTCTCCGCTCTCTCAGATCAACCAAATAATAAATGAAATTTTCAACAGACCTATAACAATACACAAATCCAAACAGCACAGTTCATTGCAGGTTCACTACACAGAATTCAGCGTTCTCATCTTACACACAGACAAATGTATGCCAAGGATTCACATTACTTCTGCAAAAGTTCCTCTTTTTTTCCTTGCTACATCATCACATTACTCAGGAGGAGGTCACGCACTCACTCCTCACAGCTTCTGTTCTCACAATCTTAACAGTTTCAATGCTCAATGCTGGCAAAAATTCCCTCATACCATGAACCTCAAGATTTACACATCTGTACAACAACTCAAGATAACGTACGTATCTGCAATCATTCATCACACAAAAAGCTTTCAACATACCTCATACTTCTGGATAAATTACTGCGTTCAGGAGTTGTGACATCATGAGAGCGAATTCCAGCCTCGGCAATGAATGAGTGAAAAAGGTTTGTAAGAATAAGCTTCTTACGTACGAGCCGGTTTTTAATATTCACTGATGCAATGCCCGACCTCCATTGAGAGCTATCAGACGATTAAAATAAAAATAACAAAGCTACAATAATGTGATTGCATAAGTGTAAACACCCTCTTATAATTGGGGATGAGGTTGTGTTCAGAATTAGCAAATCACATTTAAACTCATGTTAAATAGTAGTCAGTACACAGCTGCCATTATTTGAAGTGATTCTGAGTAATCCCATTTCAGCTGTTCTATTAGGATTTTCCTGACATTTTCTTTGTTCCACGTTACAGCAAAAGCCATGGTCCATAACGAATTTACAACACATCAAAGGGGTCTGAAGGGTACAAAAGAATTTCCAAGGCATTACATATACCATGGAACACAGTGAAGACGGTCATCAGGAAGTGGATTACATTTGGCACAACAGTGACATTACCAAGGACTCGGGAGGCTACCAAGAGGCCTACAGCAACATTAAAGGAGTTGCAGGACTTTCTGGCAGGTACTGGTTGTGTAGTGCATGTGACAACAATCTACCGTATTCTTCATATGTCTGGGCTGTGAGGTAGGGTTGTCAGGTCCGTATTTCACACCGAATAACCACCTCTGTAAATTGAAAGCTGAAGGCATGTCTGGAAAGAAGTAAACCAGCCAAAGATGTTTGGTACACAGCTTCCCTCTGTCAGCCAGGAGGAAGACTGAAACTTTTATTCAGAACAAAGAAACACAGAAAGAGACACATGCCTCCTCCCCAGAGATGTGGGAGTGCCCAAGCCCCCACCGGTTTCTCAGCTGTAAGTTCTCAGACTCACTCTTCTTGCATTCCAGGGGGCGGTGTCTTCCATAGGTGTGTCCGACATGAACAAAGAACTTATTATATATCAATATATTACTCAAAGAACTGAAATGTATATACATATGTGTGAGGATAATATTTTTCAACAATATACATAGTAATGATCCCTGACAGTCCCCCCTAAAAATATTATTACTCTATCCCTGAGTCTTGCCTAGCAACCTACCACTGACCACTCGAACCAGGCGGGTAGGGGTTTTGGATTTCTTCACCAGCTTGAGACGAGCTACTCCTGATGAGTAACCCCCCTTTGTACCTGGACTTCCAAGCTGTCAGAGTGGTCCTAACTTTCCCTATTCTCCTCTGGATACAGGATGGTCGTCTTGATATAATCTACAAACCGCTGCTGGTTGTAATAGATATATAATTAATCCGGTCTACATTTTTATTAACAGTAATAATTGTCACACTGTCACTTACTGTCCTAATGGGACTTTACCCCTGCAGATATGACAGGTCATGGGCAGCACAGTGACCTTCACCTCACACCTTCACATAAAACTCCTCAGATTGTAATTTGCAGCACCGTGGCATATTTACACACACATTATAATTATAAACCTCAGACATTATAAACAATAGGGCCTCAACTAATAACATAATGCTATCACCAATCTCATGCTATCACCAATCTCAAGTTCCGGGTCCCATCAGTTCATTGCCAGTCCTGTACATCATCGTCCTCTTCTTCTCCTGTCTTCTGGTCTTCACTGACTGTCACCCTCAGGGTAACCCACACAATTGTGGAGTCAGACTACGTTGGTGTCCAGTGGGGGAGTTATTATTACCCCCTCCTAGCCACTTACTTATCAAAACACTTGATACTGCTGACGGATTCACTCAGGTCTTTGGTCTTTACTTTGATCTTTGCTGATGTCATCAGGACTTGGTTTGGTCCTTCTCATCTGTCCGACACCGTCTCCTTTAGTTTACGTCACCAGGCTGTACATAGCACCTCATGCTGTGAGCCTGGGGTGAGATCCCACTTAGGCGGATTAGTGGAGTTGTATTGTGACTATCACAAACCCTCCGCATCTGTACTCTTCCTCTGGCAAGTTACTTGTCTAGGCGGCTGCTTAGAATTGTGACACTGCCGTCAGTTCATGACAAACGCGTTGTACTGGCTCAGGCTGCGCCTGCCGCATCTCAGTGATGGAGTTCATCGTGTTAAAAGCCTTTTAGTTCATATTTACTGGCACTTGCTGGGGACACCCAACTCTTGTCAATTGTTAAAAATCAATACTAATCTGGTGATAACATCATCCGCATACATTCTAAACGTTGTTCTAAGTACATACAATAATGTCAGGCCCTCAAATGACATCAAACACCTTTATATATAGGAAAAAAAACTTCTTTGTTACAATGGACAGGGCACCTAGAAGATGTGTAATTATTGGGTACATTTCATTTGCACTTGGTGATACTTTTTCAGCAGGATTTGTACCCTTATCTCAGTTGATTGCCTAGAACATCTCCACCTCACAGAAATATACACAGATTCCACATGTTTATCTGACAAGTGTCTTAAACCAATTTTTCTTACTCTAATCTGGTTCGTTCTACCTGGGAAGGCCTCTCAAGGTCTGTTCTCTTCGTGGGAGGCGGGTATGATAAGGTTGGCACCGGTCTGCCAGGACTGTTCTGTAGGCAAATCAAACAGCTCTAACAGAATTTAGCAGCAACAGCTGTAAAGCCTGGGACATACCAATTAGATCTTACCACATCGATCCTTGCAGTCTTGGGGCATATGTGAGGTCATACACCATCAATACAAGTGCTATCAAGAATGCATTGGGCACTACCGGTTTACCTTCCTTTATCCGTCCACATTCTGTTAGAATCTGGTTCTCACGCCTTCCGCTCCCAGTTGGACTCTTCCTGTGAAGAACAAGCTTTTCATAGCCTAATCAGTAATTGATCTTAATCAGATAATTAACTTGAAGAAAAACATTAAGGGTATGTTCACACGGCCTATTTACGGACGTAAATCGGGCGTTTTTGCCCCGAATTACGCCCGAAAATAGCGCCTCAATAGCGCTGACAAACATCTGCCCATTGAAAGCAATGGGCAGACGTTTGTCTGTTCACACGAGGCGTATATTTACGCGCCGCTGTCAAATGACGGCGCGCAAATAGACGCCCGCGTCAAAGAAGTGACCTGTCACTTCTTTGGCCGTAATTGGAGCCGCTATTCATTGACTCCAATGAATAGCAGCGCTAATTACGGCCGTAATGGACGCGGCGTTCAAGCGCCTGCACATGCCGGTACGGCTGAAATTACGGGGATGTTTTCAGGCTGAAACATCCCCGTAAATTCCGCCGTTACGGACCCCCGCCGTGTGAACATACCCTAACAATGACAGATTTATGTTAAACGTTCACACTGGTCAGTAACTAAAACTTACAAACTGATTCTTCTTCTTTATATATATATCTATACATACACATATACACTGCACAGAATTCTCTGCTCTAAAATTTCCCTTTCACAACAAGAAAAAATAAAAATAAATAAAAATGTTTTCGAATGGGAATATTCCGCTTCTGTACCTTTTATCTGACACATCCAACAGTCCAATGCTGAGGCTGGTCTAGAACTTTACATAAAACTTAACTTCAGTATATAATATTCCCACAACCCTTCTTAAATACAGTTATTAAACAAACTAACCTTGGGACAATGTCTAGAGAACTGCTGACATCTTATCACTGTACAAACACCAGTTCAATACTTGGGATAACACTGTTCCCCTGTCACTACACACAATGTCTGCAGTGGGGAAGATACCGGCCGGGCTTCAGGCCCCCCTGAGAACAGGTCTAAACACACGAGCACATTGTCATACACTTCTACCTCGGGTAGTTGTATGTTCTGCAGTCGCTGGGACGGGTAATCTGGCCAGGCTGCACTTTTCACAGGTACCTTTGCTGTTTTACCTATGTCACGCCGTGCGCACAAACCTAGTGGTGGCATTATTGTATCCAATTTACTGACACCTGGCTGCACATATCCTTGTTGTCAGGTCTGTCGTCTCTCGCTCTCTCAATTGGCTTACCCGATGATCCAATAAAGTTCCTACTACCAATGGGCCCATAATTGTGGGCGATGCCAAAAGCGTACCTAGAGTCAGTGTAAATGTCGGCCGTCTTACCTTCTGCCAGATTACAGCCTCAGCGAGCACCTCCAGCTCCGCTCCTTGAGATGAACAAGAAGGTGAGAGTGGTTTCTGGGTAATTTACCTGGTGCCTCGTATCCTGTCTTGTACATACTGTATAATAAAACCTCTTTATTACAAATTTACATTTTATTACAAATTTCTGCCTCCTGTGTAAATTTGCTGGAGGGGGATGGTCTCTTACACAATACCTCATATTGGGTGGAGACTACAGCACAGCTTACCCAGTGCCATATTTACTGTTCTGGAAAGATCTGGAACCATCTACACAGAAAAACCTCAACATTTAGGTTACTCTCAATCACCTTTAATCTGGATTACTCATTGGGGTCTCATACACATTTTGTAGATTTTCTGAAACCAAATTAATTAATTCAAAACAAAACAAAATTGTACCTGATCAGTTCCTTCACCATTCCCCCCTTTGTGGACTCTGCGAAAGTAATGTAGAAGAGTTCAAAACTACATCTCAACATAACAAAGTCGGGCACTAGTTTAACCCCCTGTAATGTACAACAGCCTGAAACAAAAATGACTTTTTCCTGACGAAAATACATTTGATCTTTACAATGACATAACTCATGTGTGAAATCAAAAACAAAACAATTGTAGTTAGTTATTCAATAAAACAGAAAATATTATATCTGATAACATTAATTACTGCAAACCAATAAACTGTATATAAAAATATATGGAACGGTGGGGGGCACATACATTTTCAAAACCCCGTGTCTCACAGTATCTGTAGTTTAATACATCTGAATTAACATCAAAACACATGAAATCTGATCACATCATAACACATAAATATCGTAACTTTTATAAGCAAGAGAAGAAATTTATTTAGGTTTGTAGACATTACTGATATATATTTATATCTCTAAAAGCAGTGCATATTGGAATCCTTTGTCTCATCAGCCCTGCAGACTGCACCCAGTCAGTCCCCCCTCCTCCTCCCAAACACAGCATACCACAGGGGGGGGGGGGGTCACACACTCACAGCTTCTAGTATCACAATCTTAACACTTTCAATGCCGGCAAAACAACATACGTATCTGCAATCATTCATCACACCATTGTATAGGAATTATCTACGTTCAAAACATCAAACACATAATCTGTAACAGTCCAATCTGTCGCCCACCATCCCTATATAATGATGACGTGTTGTTTCATCAGTGAACAGCGTCCAGCACACTAGAATGGAACCTAAAAATAGAAAAGACACTGCAGCATGTGCTACAAATGACAAAATTAACAAGGCGATTATTTCATACTGATTTGGTTGGGCAGGGCGTGGCCTCATCAGGGGCAGGGGGGGCAGCCTCTCCCATTTGAAACACAGTGCGCAGCTGTGAGGGGGGGGGGGGTTTCCCACCCACAATGAGGACACACTCAACATGAGGTACGGACGCCATTACCGGGCGTCGGCTGGTCCTGTGTTTTCTAATACATATAACATACAATACCTTTCTTATTCCTAACTTCCTCTTCTGCAAATCCCTCTAAAGCACTTTCCATCAACTTACTACCTTCCAACTTCCCTTTGTTCTCCAGAATACCTTTTGCCCAATCTCCGGCTTGCAGCCACCCTCCTCTATGGATTCCACACACTTTCATCAATTTCTTCATTTTACTCACATACTGCTTCCCTTCTCTTCGCTTCACTAAATCATATGCCTAACAGTCTATATTATACACGTAATTTATATAACAATTTTCGGTCAACGACTCCCAGGCCTCGCCGGAAATATTACAATTCCTCAGTGTACAGCTTCCGGTCCGCCGAAATATTACAATTCCTAGTCTGCAATGTATTTATTATTACATCTCGCTAGGATATAACAATCTTTATCTAGACTCTCCGGCCTCGCTGGAAATATTAAAATCTCACAGTCTATAGCTCTCCGGTCTGTTATATTTTCTATCTAGTCCCTAATTAGCCAGAGGATGGTTAGTCGGGCGCAACTAAGGTCTCACAGGTTTGCGACCTCACAGCGGAAAATATCACCTCTGTCGCCTGAGATAATCCAGGAAATCAACAAAAGGGTTCTACAGATCGCCACAAGACTGTCCACTAACACAGATAAGACGATGATTTATAAAATCAATTCGCTTACCGTGTTATTGTGGAGGTGATCAAATTCCTTATCATTGGGCAATCTCTGGTCCTCTGTTTCACCCTGTGATTGTCAGTTATCCGGATTTTGATATTTCCTCGAGTGAGGTCCCCGTCGGGCGCCAAAAATGTCAGGTCCGTATTTCACACCGAATATCCACCTCTGTAAATTGAAAGCTGATGCATGCCTGGAAAGAAGTAAACCAGCCAAAGATGTTTGGTACACAGCTTCCCTCTGTCAGCCAGGAGGAAGACTGAAACTTTTATTCAGAACAAAGAAACACAGAAAGAGACACATGCCTCCTCCCCAGAGATGTGGGAGTGCCCAAGCCCCCACCGGTTTCTCAGCTGTAAGTTCTCAGACTCACTCTTCTTGCATTCCAGGGGGCGGTGTCTTCCATAGGTGTGTCCGACATGAACAAAGAACTTATTATATATCAGTATATTACACAAAGAACTGAAATGTATATACATATGTGTGAGGATAATATTTTTCAAACAATATACATAGTAATGATCCCTGACAGGGTGGCAAGGCAGAAGCCTTTTCTAACAAAAAAAACATTCAAGCCCGACTATGTTTTGCAAAGACCTACCTCAAGTCTGCCAAAAACATGTGAGAAAATGTGTTATGGACTGATGAGACCAATGTTGAACTTTTTGGCAATAATTCCAGAAGGTATGTTTGGCGCAAAGCCATCACCAAAAGAACACCATACCCACAGTGTAGCATGGTGGAGGCAGCATTATGCTTTGGGGTTGTTTTTCTGCACCTGGAACTGGGGCTTTAGTCAAGGTGGAGGGAATTATGAACAGTTCTAAATATCAGTCAATATTGGCACAAAACCTGCAGGCCTCTGCTAAAAAGCTGAAGATGAAGAGGAATTTCACCTTTCAGAATGACAACGACCCAAAGCATACCTCCAAATCATCAAAAGAATGGCTTCACCATAAGAAGATCAAAGTTTTGGAATGGCCCAGCCAGAGCCCAGACCTGAATCCCATTGAAAATCTGTGGGGTGACCTAAAGAGGGCTGTACACAGGAGATGCCCTCGCAATATGACAGATTTGGAGCGCTTTTGCAAGGAAGAGTGGGCAACATTTGCCAAGTCAAGATGTGCCATGCTGAAACACTTCTACCCAAAAAGACTGAATGCTGTCATAAAGTCAAAGGGTAATTCAACAAAGTGTTTATGGGTGCGCATTTTCATGCAACCACATTATTTTTGTTCTTTATTTTTATGTTTCCACCCTAAAAGATTTCAGTTTGATTTTCAATAGAATTGTACACATTATAGGTGACATTAAAGGTGGAAAAAGTTATGAAATTATTAATCTTGTACTGATTTTGTAACATGACAAAAACCTGGCATTTTAACCCCTTCCCTCTTTGGCCACTTTTGACCTTCCTGACAGAGCCTCATTTTTTAAATCTGACATGTTTCACTTTATGTGGTAATAACTCCGGAATGCTTTCACCTAGCCAAGTGATTCTGAGATTGTTTTCTCATGACACATTGGACTTTAAGTTACTGGCAAAATTTGCTCGATATGTTGAGTATTTAATTGTAAAAAACACAAAAATTTTGCGAAAAATTGCAAAAATTAGCATTTTTCTCAATTTAAATGTATCTGCTAAGACAGGCAGTTATAACACACAAAATTGTTGCTAACTAACATCCCCCATATGTCTACTTTAGATTGGCATAGTTTTTTGAACATCCTTTTATTTTTCTAGGACGTTACAAGGCTTTGAACATTAGCAGCAATTTCTCACATTTTCAAGAAAATTTCAAAAGGCTATTTTTACAGGGGCCAGTTCACTTGTGAAGTGGCTTTGAGGGCCTTATATATTAGAAACCCCTAAAAAGTCACCCCATTTTAAAAACTTCACCCCTCAAAATATTCAAAACAGCATTTAGAAAATGTCTTAACCCTTTAGACATTTCACAGGATTTAAAGCAAAGTAGAGGTGAAATTTACAAATTTCATATTTTTTTGCAGAAATAAATATTTAATACAATTTTTTTTATAACACAGAAGGTTTTACCAGAGAAATGCAACTCAATATTTATTGCCCAGGTTCTGTAGTTTTTGGAAATATCCCACATGTGGCCGTAGCGTGCTACTGGATTGAAGCACCGGCCTCAGAAGCAAAGGAGTACCTAGAGTATTTTGGGGCCTTATTTTTATCAGAATATATTTTAGGCACCATGTCAGGTTTGAAGGGCTCTTGCGGTGCCAAAACAGTGAAAATCCCCCAAAAGTGACCCCATTTGGGAAACTACACACCTCAAGGAAATTATCTAGGGGTACAGTGAGCATTTTGACCGCACAGGTTTTTTACAGAAATTATTTGAAGTAGGCCGTGAAAATTAAAATCTACATTTTTTCAAAGAAAATGTAGGTTTAGCGATTTTTTTTCTCATTTCCACAAGGACTAAAGGAGAAAAGCACTGCAAAATCTGTAAAGCAATTTCTCCCAAGTAAAACAATACCCCACATGTGGTAATAAATGGCTGTTTGTACACACGGCAGGGCTTAGAAGGGAAAGGGCGCTATTTGGCTTTTGGAGCTCAAATTTAGCAGGAATGGTTTGCGGAGGCCATGTCACATTTACAAAACCCCTGAGGAGACAAAACAGTGGAAACCCCCCACAAGTGACCCCATTTTGGAAACTACACCCATTGAGGAAATTATCTCGGGGTATAATGAGCGTTTTGACGCCACAGTTTTTTTGCAGAAATTATTGGAAGTAAGCACTGAAAATAAAAATCTACATTTTTTCAATGAAAATGTAGGTTTAGCTAATTTTTTCTCGTTTCCACAAGGACTGAAGGAGAAAAAGCACTGCAAAATTTGTAAAGCAATTTCTCCCGAGTAAAACAATACCCCACATGTGGTAATAACCGGCTGTTTGGACACACGGCAGGGCTTAGAAGGGAAAGAGCGCTATTTGGCTTTTGGAGATCACATTTAGCAGGAATGGTTTGCGGAGGCCAAGTCGCATTTGCAGAGCCCCTGAGGGGACAAAACAATGAAAACGCCCAACAAGGTGACTCCATTTAGGAAACTACACCTCTTGAGGAATTCATCTAGGGGTGTAGTAAGAATTTTGACCCCACAGATGTTTCATAGAATTTATTAGAATTGGGCAGTGAAAATAAAAACAATCCTTTTTCTTCAATAAGACGTAGCTTTAATGCAAAATTTTTAATTTTCTCAACAAATAAAGGAAAAAAAGAAACCCAACATTTGTAAAGCAATTTCTCCCGATTACGGCAATACCCCATATGTGGTCATAAACTGCTGTTTGGGCACACGCAGGGCTTAGAAGGGATGGAGCGCCATTTGGAGTGCAGATGTTGCTGGATTGGTTTCTGGGCGCCTGTGGGCCCAAAACAGTGGAAACCTCCCAGAAGTGACCCAATTTTGGAAACTACACCCCTCAATGCATTTACCTAGGGGTGTAGTAAGCATTTTAACCCTGCAGAAATTAGTGTGTACTTGATGTTGCAGAGTGAAAATGCAATTTTTTTCCATAGATATGCCAATATGTGTTGCCCAGCTTGTGCCACCATAACAAGACAGCTCTCTAATTATTATGCGGTGTTTCCCAGTTTTAGAAACACCCTACATGGGGCACTAATCTTTTGCCTGGACATTCGACCAGGCTTAGGAGTGAAAGCGTACCATGTAAAATTGAGGCCTAATTTGGCGATTTACAAAGTATTGGTTCACAACTGCAGAGGCTCAGATGTGAAATAATAAAAAGAAACCCCTGATCAGTGACCCCATATGGAAACTACAACCCTCAAGGCATTTATTAAGGGGTGTAGTGAGCATTTTCACACCACAGGTCTTTTCCATAAATGATTGCACTGTGGATGGTGCAAATTAAAAATGTATATTTTTCCCTAGGTATGCCATTTCAGTGACAAATATGTCATGCCCAGCTTATGCCACTGGAGACACACACCCCAAAAATTGTTAAAAGGGTTCTTCCGGGTATGACGATGCCATATATGTGGAAGGAAACTGCTTTTTGGGCACATTGTAGGGTTCAGAGCGGAGGGAGCGCCATTTGCCTTTTGGAGGGCGGAGTTTGCTTGGTAGTAGATTTGTTTGATTATTGCTGGTGTTTCCATTTATAATGTGGGGCATATGTAAGCTGGGCAGAGTACATCAGGGGTATAGTCAGGTGGCATAATAATGGGGTAAAAAACCATTAAAATGATCCATAGATGTGTGTTACGCTTTGACACAATCCTTTCTGCACAGGCCGGTGTTGCACTGATATATGGCGTCCTTTCTTATGCCCCTTTTGGTCCACACTCCGCACCTTTGCAGTTTGGGGAATTTTACTGGGAAAGTGTTGTCCTGGTATAATACGCACACCCTCGCTTCCAGCAGATATGTTTGGGCCCTCCCCTTCCTGGTTCCCTAATTTTAGGTCCTTGATAAATCGCCTCTTGAAACAGAAGAAATGTTCCCCTCGGGCACAACTGCATATTTTTTATTTCCAGACTTATTGGAGCCTTAACTAATTTTATTTTTTCATAGATGAAGTGGTATGAGGGCTGTTTTTTTGCGGGACGAGCTGTAGCGATTATTGGTACCATTTTGGGGTACATGCAACTTTTTGATCACCTTTTATCCTATTTTTTGGGAGGCCAGGTAAACAAAAAACCACAATTCTGCCATAGTTTTTTTTAATACAGCGTTCACCATGCATTATAAACTGCATGTTCACGTTATTCTGCGGGTCAGTACGATTCCGGCGATACCTAATTTATAGCACTTTTTTATGTTTTACAACTTTTTGCACAATAAAATTACTTTTGTAAAAAGAATGTATTTTTTCTGTCGCCAAGTTGTGAGAACCATAACTTTTACATTTTTTGTCGACGGAGCTATATGAGGGCTTGTTTTGTGCGAAACAAGCTATAGTTTTTATAGGTACCATTTTTGGATACGTGCGACTTTTTATTCCAATATTTGTAGGGCAAAGTGACCAAAAAACAGAAACGCCGGTAAAGTTTTTTACGTTTTTTTTACGCTGTTCACCGCGTGCAATACATAATATAATATAATAATTTGATACCTCAGATCGTTACGGTCGCGGCAATACCAAATACGTATGGTTTATTTATTTTTTTCAATACTAAAGGACAATTGAAAATTGAAAAAGGGCAATTGTGTTTTATTTTATTACCTTGAAACTTTTATTGTTTTCAAACATTTTTACTTTTTTTACACTTTTTTTCAAGTCCCACTAGGGGACTTGAAGTTACAACTGTCTGATGTTTTTTTTCTAATACATTGCACTACCTACGTAGTGCAATGTATTAGATCTGTCAGTTATTCACTGACAGCGAGCCGATTAGGCTTCGCCTCCCGGCGGGGCCTAATCGGCTTCCGTAATGGCAGAGCAGGAGGCCATTGCATTACCTGTTGCCATAGCAGCAGTCGCCAGTCCTGATTGCCTGTCAGGGCTGGCAATCTGCTAGCAACCGCTACGATGCAGCAATCGCTTTCGATTGCTGCATCGAAGGGGTTAATGGCAGGGATCGGAGCTAGCTCCGGTTCCTGCCGTTACAGGTGGATGTCAGCTGTAACATACAGCTAACTTCCACCGCTGATGATGCCGGATCAGCTCCTTAGCCGGCGCCATCTTGCCGGCGGCTACGGAAGCCAATCAGGCTTCCGTGCTAGGCAGACCGGGAGGCCAGTATTAAGCCTCCGGTTGCCATTGCAGCCACCAGAACCACGGCAATTTCATTGCTGGGGTTCCGATGAGCTGCAAACAGCTTAAATGTAGCGATCACGTTTGAACTCTGCATTGAAGGGGTTAATGGCGGGAATCAAAGCTAACTTCGGTCCCCGCCATTACAGCTGGATGTCTGTATAGTAACAGGAAAGGGAAAGAGGAAAGTAGTGTGATCAAATAATATTGAAAATAATAAATTCTTTATTAGTAAATAGTTAAAATAACAATGTTAGCTGAAAATTTGTAGTGCCAATGACCCCTCACTTGACACTATAGACAAATAAATGTCTTAATTATTCTTACTCCGTTGGGGAAATATGCGAGTAATGGGACAAGTAGCCTAAATCTTAGATGTATATTGATATATTGATTAGCCCACAGTTGTATATGCTAAAGCAAAGTGTTGTGGAAATTACACTGCTAGAGCATTAACTTGAGTTGGTTGTAGTGGTACACAATTCTCTATAATGCTGTGCTGAAGGTTCCTTCATCGGGCTGTAATGTTAGCCCAGCGATGGAGGAACCTAGTAAAGTGACAGTCACTGCGTGTCTGTCAAGTTGCACATAGACCAGATCAGCATACAATGTACAGTGCTGAGCACGGTCAAATGAGAGAGAGTACACGGCAAAAGCCGGGATAAGCTGTCTGGGTGCTTGTTAGTACGTCCAGTGCAGCTAAACACGGTCTCTATTTGTGGGCTAATGCAGCTCACTGAGCACAGAATGTGTGTGCAGCCTAGATGGAGAGACTGCTAAATCAACAGTCTCTACGTAGCGGCTCAATGGTCACACGGCTCAAAAACAAAAGTGCCGTTTGTGAATAAAGAACCAGTGTAATCTACAGAGTAGAGCCGAGATCAGCTGTCTGGGTGCTGTCAGCACGTCCAGTACAGCGTAGCACGGACTCTCACTGTAGGCTGCTACGGCTCACTGGGCACACACTGTGTGCTGCATCGAGGAGAGACTTTCAGGATGACAGTCTCTGCATTCCTGTGGAGCTTCTAGTTGATCACTACGGCATACAGGGAGTAGTGCCGTTCGTGATCAGAAAGGGAGTTTACAGTGTTGAGCCCGGATCAGCTGTCTGGGTGCTAACAGCACATCCAGTACAGCTCAGCACGGTCCCCCACTGCAGGCTGCTGCGGTTCCCTAGGCACACACTGTGTGTACAGTGTCAACAAGAGACTGTTGAAATAACAGTCTCTGCGGTCTTTGAAGCTGCTCGTTGATCATTACGGCACACAATAGACAGTGCCGCTCGTGACCAACGACCAGGGAGTTGAAGCCTGTATGCCGGGATCAGCTGTCTGGGTGCTAATCAGCACGTCCAGAGCAGCCCGGTCCCTTCGTTTGAGCTGCTATAATTGACTGAGCGCACGTACTATGTGCAGCTTCAGTGATAGAGGCATAGAAGAGTCCCTGTCTCTTAGCAGATATTCTGCCACAGTTGTTAGTTGGAGACTAGTGTCTCAAATAACGGCGTTAGTGTTAGAGCATGAAACATTGTTGATAGTAAAACACCCGACGCGCGTTTCGCCGGAACTTCCGGCTTCTTCCAGGGGTGGTGGCCGCCGGACTCACGGCCCAGATATACTAAAAATTCCTGATTGACAGGAATAGAGACCAATCAAGACAATTGTAGATTGGAAACAGTGTGACAGTGCAACGTGATACTTCCTGTTAGTTCTAGGAGTGTATCAATGTTAAAGTAACATTGCCTGATCTAAGAATCAGTCAATTCACGACGGAAAGTACAAGGATTATGCTTTGTGCTCACAAAACAATTACACATATGAAATTATCATTGCAGAAACAAACATGCAGCAATTATTTTGAAAAGGGAAGGTGATAAAAGTTATTATTAACAAAAATATCAGTATTAATCTGTTTGTCCAGTAGTTTTGAATTTGATGTACAGCCTGAGACAACAGCTGTAGATCAAGTATATGCATCATTCAATTAATGATTACAGTTGTGATAAAACCAAATGAATCTTACACCATGTTAGGTGAGAAGAGAAGGAAGGTTGATAGGTTGTAAAAATAATATGTTCAATGCTGTTAAGCATAATTACATCTAATGTGGACAGACTCATAAGTCCATGATACTAGGATGGTACAAATTGATTACTGTGTATATCGGAAGCAGATAGTCACATAAGTGTAATGGCGGAAATAATTATCAATCCCGTCATACCTATACAGTAAAGAGATGTTCTGTTATAATTCCTGGTCACTTTCGCTCAGAGATCAAAGAAAACAACCAAAATTAAAATTATCGTTTAGGCCAAACGGTTTAACGGAGTTCATACGGAATATCCACTCGCTTTCTCTTCTCAAAAGAGCCTCATCGAGGTTGCCTCCTCTGATACCCATATTAATTTTAGAAATGGCCCAACCTTTTAGAGTCCGCCATTCCAGATTGTGTCTTTCTTTGAAATGTCTTGCAATTGGGGTAGGTGTGAATATTTTCTTTTGGAGTTTACATTCCTTCTCAGTTCTATCATAGTTTATGATCGTCCTGATATGTTCTCCAATGCGGATTTTTAGTGCTCTTATCGTTTTGCCCACGTATTTCAAGCCACAGGGACACTCCAAACAGTACACTACTCCCTCGGAATTACAGTTCATATATTCTCTGATCTTATACTGTACCCCAAATCCATCCATGAATTGCTTGGTTGGAGTCAGGATTCTGCATGCCTTACATAGTTTACATGGGAAAAACCCATTGTTCTGGACTTTCTTAGAAATATCGCCTCGTGTAAAATGACTTGCGACCAAGAGATTTGATATGCTGGTTCCCTTACGATACCCCGATAGGGCTCTCTCTCCCAGAACCACATTTAAATTAGGGTCAGATTTGAGGACATGCCAGTGTTTGTTAATGATCTGCATCATGCTGTCCCAGTCTGCATTGTAGTTAGTAATAAACCTGGGCTGTATAGGGCATTCAGTTATTTGATTATCTTTCTCGGCTTGTGGATGTCAGCTGTAAGATACAGCTGAGATCCGGCGATGATGGCACCGACTCAGCTTCAAACATTTGGCGTAAGTATACGACATTTTGCGGGAAGCACTGGCTTTCCATGTCGTATACTTACGACAAATGTCGGGAAAGGGTTAACAGGGGTGTGTAGACCTTTTATATCCACTGTATATACAAATTGTATAATAGATTGCACAATGTTCCTAGCTTGCCTCTCCATTCAGAAGAGCAATCAAACCTCTTAGATACAAGCAAATCCAATGTTCCTTAGGGTATGTTCACACGAGGGCGTCCGTAACGGCTGAAATTACGGGGATGTTTCAGCCTGAAAACATCCCCGTAATTTCAGCCGTAACGGCATGTGCAGGCGCTTGAACGCCGCGTCCATTACGGACGTAATTGGCGCTGCTATTCATTGGAGTCAATGAATAACGGCTCCAATTACGGCCAAAGAAGTGACAGGTCACTTCTTTGACGCGGGCGTCTATTTATGCGCCGTCATTTGACAGCGGCGCGTAAATTACGCCTCGTGTGAACAGACAAACGTCTGCCCATTGCTTTCAATGGGCAGATGTTTGTCAGCGCTATTGAGGCGCTATTTTCGGACGTAATTCGGGGCAAAAACACCCGAATTACGTCCGTAATTAGTGCGTGTGAACATACCCTTAAACTTTACCTTAAGTTAGAACCATGAACACTATTGTCATTTGTGCTTCAATTGGTACCACAGAAATTGACCTATAAAATATTTTATTTAATACCTTTGTGTGCGTTAGATCGGTTTTCAGATCAGGATCTCTACAGTTTTGTTGGGATGAATTATAATCGTAAAATTCTAGAAAGTCATTACTTAAGATGGATAATGTTACATATAGTATAATCGAGCTGCTAATGCTGCAGGTTTCTGCCACTCTGACAAGAAACATTTCAAAAGGATGAACAATACTTTTTGAAACACATTATTTTTACTCTGGAGAATTGCCCAAACATTAAACAGAAGATCCCCAGTAGTCAGCTGTAATCTGTTGGGAATGTTACATTTCCCTGCAGCACCACCACAGGGGAAATTAAGAATTACACAGTGTCACTTTAAATCAATGGATTTGTTTGTGTAATGCAGTACAGGTCCTCAAGAGCAAGGGACGCTCTTTGTAATTGCTCTCCACTCAGAATTCCCTAATATGGTATATAAAAAGGTGTTTTCTAGTCAACCCCTTTAATTATATGACTATACGATGTGTGTAGAGTGATTATCAATTAATGATCATCATGATGGAGCTAGTACTTAACCACTGAGAATGGTCTGAGTTCTAGGGTAATAAGGTTCAGAGGCTCTTTATAACCCATCATGATGCAATTTTTATGGCCTCTTAATAAAAATAAGCCTATTTCCTTTCAGAGTCTAATCCTGCATTATAATTGTCCACAAGTACTAGGTAGGGCACCATACAAAAGTCAAACTGATATCAGGCCAGCTAGTAGGCACAAAACCTATTCACCCTTTTCACTTCAAGAGTAAGCTCTATACGACTTACCTGAACATATACATAATACCCTAGTCTTGCACTTCATATTCCCTACATTGTTTAGCCAGACACTCTGCCGTACATTTGGTTGTGGTTGTGCCTAGTACTTCAGCTCACGTCAACTCAGTCCCATTTAAGTGGGACTAAGCTACGGTACTAGGCAGCCACAATGCAGTGCTATGCCTAATTAAAAAAATGAGGGAGACGCAGTACTCCCTTCATGAAGCTGATGGGCGGTGTTGCCGGGAGTCAAAACACCACTGATCAGATATCAATAACCTATTATAAGGATAGGTCATGAATATTACAGTCACGAAAAAACCCTTTTAAGTGGGTTTCCCAATAAAATACTTTTATAAGAATAAATGGTATTAGATTTCATGGAGAGATGGCCAAGCATGGAAGTCAAGAACTGCTTTTCTTTTCAGAACCCCTATAGAATTCTAATCTTGTAACAAAAATGTAATTGGCATTCCCATCATAGAGATTTTTGGCATATCCACTGGAGGTGCGAAACGCACCTATTTTTTCCGCATCTAAGACAGTGAAGTTACGGCAACAGCCGAACACGCTTACCTGGCTGTTATCGTAACACCCATAATAATGAACAGAGAGAGAAAGAGACATCTCAATTCATTCTTCACCAGGGTATGGCTACAGCCTCACTAGATGGAACGGGGGTTGGGGGACCCCTGTTCTGGAGATATGTGTGGGTCCCACCTTTTTTGTGGGTATGCCATAAATGTCTATGATGGAAATAACCAGGAGCGAAACTTTTGACTGGGGCCCCCCTCCCCTGAGTGGGCTGTATGGCGCTATCTACAGGGGGGGGCTGTATGGCGCCATCTACAGAGGGGACTGTATGGCGCTATCCACAGGGGGGCTGTATGGCGTTCTCTACAGAGGGGGCTGTATGGCGTTATCTACAGGGGGGACTGTATGGCGTTATCTACAGGGGGGACTGTATGGCGTTATCTACAGGGGGGACTGTATGGCGTTATCTACAGGGGGTCTGTATGGCGTTATCTACAGGGGGACTGTATGCCGTTATCTACAGGGGGGCTGTATGGCGCTATCCACAGGGGACTGTATGGCGTTATCTACAGAGGAGGCTGTATGGCGCTATCCACAGGGGGCTGTATTGCGCTATCCACAGGGGGACTGTATGGCGCTATCTACAGAGTGGGCTGTATGGCGCTATCTACAGGGGGCTGTATGGCACCATCTACAGAGGGGGCTGTAGGGCGCTATCTACAGAGGGGGCTGTATGGCGCTATCCACAGTGGGACTGTATGGCGCTATCCACAGGGGGGCTGTATGGCGTTCTCTACAGAGGGGGCTGTATGGCGTTATCTACAGGGGGACTGTATGGCGTTATCTACAGGGGGGACTGTATGGCGTTATCTACAGGGGGTCTGTATGGCGTTATCTACAGGGGGTCTGTATGGCGTTCCCTACAGGGGGGTCTGTAGGGAACGCCATACAGCCCCCCTGTAGATAACGCCATACAGACCCCCTGTAGATAACGCCATACAGTCCCCCCTGTAGATAACGCCATACAGTCCCCCCTGTAGATAACGCCATACAGTCCCCCCTGTAGATAACGCCATACAGCCCCCCCCTGTAGGGAACGCCATACAGCCCCCCCTGTAGGGAACGCCATACAGCCCCCCCTGTAGGGAACGCCTTACAGCCCCCCCATGTAGGGAACGCCATACAGCATCCCCAACCCCCCAAAAAAATGTGACCTACAGTGTGAAAAGACAAATTACATGAATCCCCTATCCACAGGATAGGGGATACATGTGTGATCGCTGGCAGCGATATGGAGAACGGGGGACCGAAAGTCCCCCCAAGTTCTCCATAACCAACCTGTGACTTCCGGAGTCTGCGCAGCTCAATAAAAATGAAAGGAGCGCTGGTCACGCATGCGCACAAGCGCGACCGGCGCTCCATTCATTTCTACGGAGCTGCCGACACAGACCCCGGAAGTCCGAGGTTTGTGATGGAGAACTTCAGGGGACTTTCAGTCCCCTGTTCTCCCTATCAATGCCAACTATCACACATGTATCCCCTATCCTGTGGATAGGGGATACATGTCTTTTGTTTAATGGCAGAGGAGCTAGCGGAGCCTCCGGCCATGGTGGGGGCCCGTGCCGGCGGGCGACACGGGCCCCCTCATGCCGCGGGCCCCGTAGCAGCCGCTACGGCTGCTATAGTGGTAGTTACGCCACTGGGAATAACCCTTTAACTGGTTTTCCTTTAAGCAGTTCTGTAGGAGGACAACTGTCATTTTTGCTAATGAGTGTTCACTGCATTTATGTGCCTATAATCACGTCTATGTCTCAGTCCTAACAGTCTTGTGAAAAGTTTATTCTATTATGCAATATAAATCACAGGTTTTCTGTGCACTTATAATGCCTAATCATTTAGTTATGAGGCAGTAACATAATTTGTATGCTTCACAATAACCTTTTTTGATATATCAATTTACTCTGATACAGGGGCGTAGCTAAAGGCTCATGGGCCCCGATGCAAAAATTCTTACTGGGCCCCCCCCCACAAACTTCTCATGCCCGGCGGTCCGCAGCTTTCAGTTGCATCGCTGGGTCTCCTAAGTGACCCAACAATGCAGCACTAGCAGCCAGGGGCGTCACTAAGGCTGGGTTCACACACCCTATTTACGGACGTAATTCGGGCGTTTTAGCATTGAATTACATCCGAAAATGCGGCTCAAAAGCGTTGGCAAACATCTGCCCATTCATTTGAATGGGTCTTACGATGTTCTGTGCCGACGGTCATTTTTTTTTACGCGCCGCTGTCAAAAGGCGGCGCGTAAAAAAGACGCCCGCGTCAAAGAAGTGCCTGTCACTTCTTCAGACGTAAATGGAGCAGTTTTCCATGGACTCCATAGAAAAACAGCTCCAATTACGTCCGTAATGGACGCAGCGAAAAACGCCTGCACATGCCACAGCTCCGTAATTTCAGCCGTAACAGACGCTGCCGTGTGAACATACCCTCAGGGCTTAAAATGTCAGGGAAATAGCCCCAATACATATGTGTCCGCCCAAAAAAAAAAAAAGTGTGTATAGGAGACAGCATAGCATATCTATAACACTACGACCCTATAAACTATGGATAGGATTAGATACAGTGGCTGAGCAGACAGTATCACACATGATAGGATTAGATACAGACTCAGAAGGCAGTATCACACATGATAGGATTAGATACAGTGGCCCAGCAGACAGTATCACACATGACAGGATTAGATACAGTGGCTGAGCAGACAGTATCACACATGATAGGATTAGATACAGTGGCTGAGCAGACAGTATCACACATGATAGGATTAGATACAGACTCAGAAGGCAGTATCACACATGATAGGATTAGATACAGTGGCCCAGCAGACAGTATCACACATGACAGGATTAGATACAGTGGCTGAGCAGACAGTATCACACATGATAGGATTAGATACAGTGGCTGAGCAGACAGTATCACACATGATAGGATTAGATACAGTGGCTCAGAAGGCAGTATCACACATGATAGGATTAGATACAGTGGCCCAGCAGACAGTATCACACATGACAGGATTAGATACAGTGGCTGAGCAGACAGTATCACACATGATAGGATTAGATACAGTGGCTGAGCAGACAGTATCACACATGATAGGATTAGATACAGTGGCTCAGAAGGCAGTATCACACATGATAGGATTAGATACAGGGCCCAGCAGACAGGATCACACAATCTGTGATCCTGTCTCATGGGCCCCCTAAGCCTGATACATCGTAGGCTTAGGGGTTGTTCAGTCCCTAAACATTGATGGCCTATCCACAGGATAGGCCATCAATAGCTGATGTGTCTCCCGGGACCCGCAAATCAGCTGTTTTGAAGGGGCCGCAGCACTCGTACAAGAGCTGCTTCCCCTTCATTTCACTACTCGCCCACACTGTGAATGGCCGACACTGATTCACAGTGTGACTGGAATGAAGTGACAGGAATGAAGGGGAGCAGCTCTCGTACGAGTGCTGCGGCCCCTTCAAAACAGCTGATTGGCGGGTCCCGGGAGTCGGACCCCGCCAGTCAGGGATAACCTTACCTTCCTCTTCGGCCGCGGCGGGAGTTCTGTCGTCTCGCTGCTGTGTGCGGCGCATAGGGCTATGACGTCACGCGCTGCGCACAGCGCTTGACGTCAGGACCTCCGCTGCCATCCGGAACCAGGAAGGTAAGTAAAGTATGTTACTATAGTAACAGGGGCCCGCGGCCCGAGTTACTATAGTAACTTTTTATTGATGTGGTGCGGGGGGCCGTGGGCCCCCCTGGCTTCGGGGCCCGGTCGCAATTGCGACCGCTGCGACCCCTATAGCTACGCCAGTGCTCTGATATAACATATATTGCATTCTGCTTGATTAAAATGATGTGTTTCATTAGCTAGAGTTTAGAAATTTCATAGTTATGACCTGCTCTACTTTACAAGGTTACATATCCAGGACATTGAGTTGTCTTGGACAATGAATGCCTTGCATGTTAATTTTGAAAGGAAATATTGCTTAAAGAGGACCTTTCACGTCCTCTGACATATAAATCCAGCTTACCAACCCCTGCAGCACTACTTTTCCTGTTAGCCGAGGGTGTTCTACTGCAATCGGCCCCATTAGATTCGCTGACCTTCAAGAGTAGAGTGTCAAGTGAGCAGTCCCAAGTGCTCAGTGTCAATCTCAGTCATATCTGAATAAAGAAAAACGAAGAGAGGAGGACACGGCGCTCCTCTAAGATAATATTGTAAGAAACGGGGGACAATGTGAGCAAAAGGCGAGCTGAGACACTCACCTGGCAGTGTTGTGATAGGATAGGCACAACACTATTGCTTAACATGGAAAGAAGAATAACATAAAGATCGTTGTGGAAGTCGGCTGCCACCCGCTGCTATCCCACGAGAAAAAGTTCTGTTCCCGGGGAAAACGAACACAGGATGTGAAGGGGAAAAAAATGCAGTATTCGGGACACGGCGCCTGACAGGTAGATATTCCAAACGGAGTATGTTGTAGTAGGCTTTATTTGTAATTGATACTACGCGTTTCAGGACTCCACAAGAAACAGGCATCATTTTATACACAGAAAGACCGGGGAAAAAAGAGACAAGCATTTTTTCCTGGATGGTAATTACACCTGATTATAAAACAGGGAGTAGTCAATCTAGATCAAACGGTAATGTCAAGTCATAGCGTAACGTCCTAGAAAAATAAAAGGATGTTCAAAAAATGATGCCAAACTAAAGTAGACATATGGGGGATGTTAATTAGCAACAATTTTGTGTGGTATAACTGCCTGTCATACAAGCAGATACATTTAAATTGAGAAAAATGCAAATTTTTGCAATTCTTCGCTAAATTTTGGTTTTTCACAATTAAATACTGAACATATCGAGCAAATTTTGCCAGTAACATAAAGTCCAATGTGTCACGAGAAAAAAAAACTCAGAATCGCTTGGATAGGGGAAAGCATTCTGAAGTTATTACCACATAAAGTGAAACATGTCAGATTTGAAAAATGAGGCTCTGTCAAGAAAGTCAAAAGTGGCCAAAGCGGGAATGGGTTAATTTCTTCCCGGAGTCAAAGTCTGGTTATCTTCAAGAAATATTAGTCTGAAAAACCCCTCCTACAAATTCGCTCCCAGATTCCATGGTCCCTTTGACATTCTACAACAAATCAACCCTGTCTCTTACTATGGCTATCCCCTACTCTCAAGATTCCCAACTTTTTCCATGGGTCCCTCCTGAAGCCTGTGGTCCTGAACCGATACAGAAAATCTCCTGGCTTTGCCAGTGGTGCTTCCTGTGTCTTCGAGGTAAAGGAGATCCTGGACTAAAATTATCTCCAACCTATCCCTGAGCACGCAGCCCTTTTTCAAATTTTCACTTTTGTTTTTTTCTCCCCTCCTTTCAAAAGCTATAATTTTTTTATTTTTCTGTCTATATTGCCATACGAGGGCTTGTTTTTTCCAGGACAAGTTGTAGTTTTTCATGGCACCATTTATTGTACTGCATATTGTACTGGGAAGTTGGAAAAAATATTTGTGGGGTGAAATGGGCAAAAAACACGCGATTACGTCATATTTTGGGGGGTTTTGTTTTTACGGCATCCATCAGGCGGTAAAAACTACATATTCACCTTATTCTACAGATTGATATGATACCAAATTTATATGTTTTGTTTTATGTTTTACCACTTTTAAAAAAATAAAACCATTTGCTATATTAAAAAAAACGTTTGTGTCGCCGTATTCTGAGAGCCATAACTTTTTTATTTTTCCATCAATTTAGCGATGTGAGGGCTTAAGTTTTGCGGGGCGAGCTATAGTTTTCACTGTTACAATTTTGGGGTATATGCGACTTTTTGATCATTTTCTATTTCATTTCTTTGGAGTGCTAAGGTGACCAAAAAACAGCAATTTGCGTGTTTTATATATATATTTTTTACAGCATTCACCGAGCGGGTTAAACAACGCTATATTGTGATAGTTTGGACTTTTGCAGATGCGGCGATACCAGTTTGGACTTTTACAGATGCGGCGATACCAGTTATGTTAACTTTTATTTTTTTTAACATTGATTTAGGGGAAAATGTGAAAAGGTTTTTTTTTTAACTTTTCATACTTTATTGTTTTTGGAACATAACAAAAATCTTTGTTTAACTGTTTTTTACTTTTTTATTAGTCCCCCTAGGAGATTTGAAGTAGCGATCGTTGGATTGCTTGCATGATAAACTGCAATACTAATGTATTGCAGTATATCGTGATTCTGACAGGCTCCTATGAAGCCCTGCCGGAGGCAGAGCTTCAAAGGAGTACAAAGATGGCAGACCTGTGGGCTTTTGTTCGGCCCCTAGGCTGCCATAGCAACCGTTGCAACCGGCTGTTCGTGCCGCGGGGGGGGGTGGCGCAATCGTGCCCCCCTGTTCTAACACTTTAAATGCGGCGGTTGCGATTGACCGCGGCATTTTGGGCGGAATCAAAGTGAACTTGATTCCGCTCATTGCAGGGAGGTGTCGGCTGCGTATAACAGCCGTCACCCGCTGTGTATTGAGCGAGCTCAGCCCGTGAGCTCGCTCAATACTTCCCCTTAGCCCTCATCACGTACAGTTACATGATTTTGCGTGAAGGGGTTAAAAGAAATCCTGCCACTTTCTTCTGAAATGGGGACTCCATCTTCTTTTAAGACTTATGTGCACCGATTTACCTGAAAAAGCTGCTCAAGGGGGACTAAAAATAAGCTTACAGACAGTATTTCAATAAATACTTTCCAGAGAACATATTATAAATGGAAATCACAGCTGGTAAAACAGTAACAGATTTCTGCTATTATTTCCTGTTATTCAAGATATGATGACAGGTCTAGGAAGTGCTGAACCGACGCTCTGCCTCATGTTGTATTCTATGGCCGAGTAGAAGTAATATTCCAAATGAGTACCTAATGTAAGGGGCACCTTGATTTTATATCATACAAAGCACATGTCTAGCTTCCATTTCTGAAGCATTATCGTCAGTAAAACTTCTAGGCAATATTTTGTCTAATGTAACGGAGCATAAATTTGCACAGGCCAAGGGATGATATCTTCTCAACCATCAATTGTTTTATGACTAGCCCTTAGCTATTAATCAGTACGATTTTTCTTTAACTGCAGGTACATAAGCAGCCACCACTGGGATTTTTATTAAATTTGGCATGCCCTACCTAAAGCATTTACTAATAGAATTTCTAGGTTGCCATTAATCACTCTCTGTAAACCTGTCTTCTCCCACTGAGCTATATTTGTAACATAAGCACAAGTTAACCTTTTGATTTATAAATCACAACTGTAAAAATTATGTGGGCTAAAAATAGCACATGTACCTCACATATAGGTTGACGTGCAGCATTACCTCTGACCTGGCAGATATAATGGATTGTACTCTTATTTATCTATGTGTACAGCTAGGCCTATATGACTACAGTGGTCTTGGAACACTCAAGGTGTCTCATTTTGAAACTTATGATGCGGTTTGAGTAGTGTACCACCTTTTCTTATTTCTTTTTTTAATCTTCGAAAAAAACAGATACAACAATTGCAAGCTGTAATGTCCGGGGTCGCTGACCGCCGGCATTCCCCACCTACCAGCAGCCGCAACCGCAGGTCTCCCGGGACTTGCTGGTGTCTCCTCCCCCAGAGACGCCGGTAGACACTGCCGTCTCTCCCTGCTGTTTCCCTTAGGGAGTGTGCGCTCGTCTCTGGTCTTAAAGGACCAGCAGGCACTCCAGTAACTTAGTCCCTGTCCAGTCCCAGCCCACTTCCACCTTGCCTGAGAAATGTTGTGTCTTTCATGTTTTTCTTGCAAATGGTTCCTTAGCTGTATCCTGTAAACAGTATCTGTGTTTAGTTCCAGTGCCTAAGTGGAGTGTCCGAGACAACTTCACCATATGTGTCTGGTGCCCGCGCCAAACAGAATGTCAGAGGCGACTTCACCATCTGTGTCTGGTGCCCATGTCAAACCGAGTGTCCGAGACGACTGCACTACGCCAGTCCGGTGTCCTAGCCAAGTCCAGTGTCCGAGACTACTGCATTACTCCAGTCCGGAGCCCTAGCCTCACTTCATCATCCTGCACAGGCCTGCTTCCCCCTGACTGTCTGGCATTTACCCACTTCTGACCTTCCAGGTACTTTAGCATTAATAACTCTCACAGACTCTGTTGATCAGCAGCTGCGGAGTGGCCCAGTGGGTCCACATATCTGCAAGTCGTTACAGTTTGCTCAGACCATGGCTCCCGCTGGTCAAACCAAGACAGCGGTCCAGTTGATGCAAGCAAACATGCGTGACCTTTGGGCCCGACCGGATCAGCTCCTACAGGCTGTAAATTCTATTATTACTCGTTTGGATCTTCCTTCTGTGGCTGCTCCCACTACTCCACAACCTGCTACCCATCCTGCCAGTTCTGGGCCCAGAACTTCGTTGCCCGTACCACCTTGCTATGCTGGAGATGCAAAAACCTGTAGAGGCTTCATCAATCTGTGTCAGATCCACTTTAAACTACATGCTCATCTTTTCCCCTTTGATGTGAACAAGTTCGCTTTTATTGTTTCCCTCCTCTCTTGCAAAGCCCTGGCATGGCTGAACCCTATCTGGGAATGTGAGGGGCCGGAGTCTTCAGACCTACAGTGGTTCATGGAGATTTTTCGTACGGTATCTGAAGAACCGGGCCGGATGTCTTTTGCAGCCGCCTCTCTTATGACTCTCGACGGTAGGAGAATACGCCAAATAGTTCCGTACCATGGCAGCGGAACTTGCCTGGAATAACGAGGCCATGGTAGCAACTTTTTGGCAAGGACTGGCTCCCCAAATTAAGGATGAGCTGATGGCTCGTGACCTGCTATCTACCTTGCATGCCCTTATTCTGTTGGCAACTTGGATCGACATGAGGATCCAGGAACGCGCTCAGGAAGTTCACCGGGAGAAAAAGTCCTATAGACTTGCCCCGAGGTTCCAGAGACCTCTACTGCCTCCTCCGGTTGTTCCTCCCGAGGAGCCCATGCAGGTGGACGAAGATTGTCCAATCAGGAGCGACAGCACAGATGCTCTGTAGGATTGTGTCTGTACTGTGGTCACAAGCGTCCTTTTGTGCATCAATGTCCACAGCAGCCGGGAAACTCCAATACCTAGGGTTGATTGGAGAGACAACCCTAGGTGGATCGACGCCAACTGCTAAATCCTCTACCAAGTTATCTATTCCCGTGACTATCTTCTCTGGTGAAGAATCACACTCTATCCACGCCTATCTGGATTCTGGAGCAGCTGAAAATTTTATTCAACAGGACTTAGGACACCATCTCCACTTGGCCACAGTTCCACAGAAGAGACCTCTGGCGGTTGCTTTTGTAAATGGAAGTGGATAGAGACAAGGAACACACACACTGGTATGTATATGGCAAAAAGTCTATAGACACTGGAGGTATAGTAAAACATATACATTTATTGAAAATAAATACTCCACAAAAACATAATAAAATCACTTAAAAAAGCAGATGGCTGCTATAACTGGTCTAACTGAGGCATGCCGCCCTGATAAGCAGCCCAATACAATCAACCCCAGAAAAAGACCTACCTAAATACCCATCAAATAATAATAACAATAGTAAGGACACGGGTAAAGAGAATTTAGCATCAAACTGTAAAAATGAACATGTCCTAAAACATCATGAAGTGTCCATAAAGAGGAGTAATGGAGGTATGAAGCGCCCCAGGCGTATCACCACAACGTGGCTGATATAGTAGAAAGCAGAGTCTTATATAAGGAGTATATTGATTATAATTATTAATAAATGTGTGCAAAGCAGTACCCACTTACCTCTCCCTCCTCGCCATGAGCGACAGGCAGATGAAAGTATAGGTGTCCGTCGGAACGCTATGCGCATGTGTCAGAAGCAAGGGCCGCTACACATAGCAGACCTACGCGCATGCCCAAAGCGGCAGCCGGGGGAAGGAACAAGCGCCACACCACACGTACCTAGTGCGCATGCGCCCGGGGTCGACACCAGAAAACACACTGTGCGGCACCCCGCACATACGCAGTACGACGATGGACGGATCAAGTTCAATGACAGAAGAACGATGCAACCCATGGAAGAGTGAATGTGTATAATGGTGTATGCGATAACCACAATGTGTACCCCACCTAATAAATAGTAGGTAAAAAGTGTGTGATGAAGTATAGCATGCACATGTTATTAAAGGTTTGAAAAATAAAAAATAAATATTGTGTATAAAAATGTGAGATGTGTGAAAATCAAAACAGAAAGTGGAAGAAAGAATAAGTAAAAAAGTGAAATAAAATTAACAAAACATGCATGGCTTAAAGAGGCTCTGTCACCAGATTTTGCAGCCCCTATCTGCTATTGCAGCAGATAGGCGCTGCAATGTAGATTACAGTAACGTTTTTATTTTTTAAAAACGAGCATTTTTGGCCAAGTTATGACCATTTTCGTATTTATGCAAATGAGGCTTGCAAAAGTACAACTGGGCGTGTTGAAAAGTAAAAGTACAACTGGGCGTGTATTATGTGCGTACATCGGGGCGTGTTTACTACTTTTACTAGCTGGGCGTTGTGTATAGAAGTGTCATCCACTTCTCTTCACAACGCCCAGCTTCTGGCAGTGCAGCACTGTGACGTCACTCACAGGTCCTGCATCGTGTCGGCACCAGAGGCTACACTTGATTCTGCAGCAGCATCAGCATTTGCAGGTAAGTAGCTACATCGACTTACCTGCAAACGCCGATGCTGCTGCAGAATCATCTGTAGCCTCTGGTGCCGACACGATGCAGGACCTGTGAGTGACGTCACAGTGCTGCACTGCCAGAAGCTGGGCGTTGTGAAGAGAAGTGGATGACACTTCTATACACAACGCCCAGCTAGTAAAAGTAGTAAACACGCCCCGATGTACGCACATAATACACGCCCAGTTGTACTTTTACTTTTCAACACGCCCAGTTGTACTTTTGCAAGCCTCATTTGCATAAATACGAAAATGGTCATAACTTGGCCAAAAATGCTCGTTTTTAAAAAATAAAAACGTTACTGTAATCTACATTGCAGCGCCTATCTGCTGCAATAGCAGATAGGGGCTGCAAAATCTGGTGACAGAGCCTCTTTAAAAAGCACATGCCCTTACAAACTCAGACATACCATGCATACTACCACTCATACAAAAAACAAAAAACAAACAAGGATGTAAATTTGCTTTGGATATTAGGTTTGTTATTAAATAATTATGCAATACAATACAGTGAAAGTGTGAGGAAGTTATTTCAATTGTCTGTTTTTAGCGTAAGTGCATATGCACCATGACCCGTATATGGGCAAAGCGTATCGCATGGCAAAGAGGGAGAGGAAAGCATAAGTACATAGCTTATAAACAAAAAGGCATGTAAAGAGTATATATAGATAAATAAATCCAAATATATATACAGTGAAGGAAATAAGTATTTGATCCCTTGCTGATTTTGTAAGTTTGCCCACTGTCAAAGACATGAACAGTCTAGAATTTTTAGGCTAGGTTAATTTTACCAGTGAGTGATAGATTATATAAAAAAAAAAGAAAATCACATAGTCAAAATTATATATATTTATTTGCATTGTGCACAGAGAAATAAGTATTTGATCCCCTACCAACCATTAAGAGTTCAGCCTCCTCCAGACCAGTTACACGCTCCAAATCAACTTGGTGCCTGCATTAAAGACAGCTGTCTTAAATGGTCACCTGTATAAAAGACTCCTGTCCACAGACTCAATTAATCAGTCTGACTCTAACCTCTACAACATGGGCAAGACCAAAGCTTTCTAAGGATGTCAGGGACAAGATCATAGACCTGCACAAGGCTGGAATGGGCTACAAAACCATAAGTAAGACGCTGGGTGAGAAGGAGACAACTGTTGGTGCAATAGTAAGAAAATGGAAGACATACAAAATGACTGTCAATCGACATCGATCTGGGGCTCCATGCAAAATCTCACCTCGTGGGGTATCCTTGATCCTGAGGAAGGTGAGAGCTCAGCCGAAAACTACACGGGGAGAAATTGTTAATGATCACAAGGCAGCTGGGACCACAGTCACCAACAAAACCATTGGTAACACATTACGTCGTAATGGATTAAAATCCTGCAGTGCCTGCAAGGTCCCCCTGCTCAAGAAGGCACATGTACAGGCCCATCTGAAGTTTGCAAATGAACATCTGGATGATTCTGAGAGTGATTGGGAGAAGGTGCTGTGGTCAGATGAGACTAAAATTGAGCTCTTTGGCATTAACTCAACTCGCCATGTTTGGAGGAAGAGAAATGCTGCCTATGACCCAAAGAACACCGTCCCCACTGTCAAGCATGGAGGTGAAAACATTATGTTTTGGGGGTGTTTCTCTGCTAAGGGCACAAGACTACTTCACCGCATCAATGGGAGAATGGATGGAGCCATGCACCATCAAATCCTGAGTGACAACCTCCTTCCCTCCACCAGGACATTAAAAATGGCTCGTGGCTGGGTCTTCCAGCACGACAATGACCCGAAACATACAGCCAAGGCAACAAAGGAGTGGCTCAAAAAGAAGCACATTAAGGTCATGGAGTGGCCTAGCCAGTCTCCAGACCTTAATCCCATCGAAAACTTATGGAAGGAGCTGAAGATCCGAGTTGCCAAGCGACAGCCTCGAAATCGTAATGATTTACAGATGATCTGCAAAGAGGAGTGGGCCAAAATCTAACATGTGTGCAAACCTCATCATCAACTACAAAAAACGTCTGACTGCTGTACTTGCCAACAAGGGTTTTGCCACCAAGTATTAAGACTTGTTTGCCAAAGGGATCAAATACTTATTTCTCTGTGCACAATGCAAATAAATATATATAATTTTGACAATGTTATTTTCTGTTTTTTTTCTTTTATATAATCTATCTCTCACTGGTAAAATTAACCTAGCCTAAAAATTCTAGACTGTTCATGTCTTTGACAGTGGGCAAACTTACAAAATCAGCAAGGGATCAAATACTTATTTCCTTCACTGTATTTCTCTGTGCACAATGCAAATAAATATGAAGAATTTTGACAATGTGATTTTCTTTTTTTTTTTTAATATAATCTATCTCTCACTGGTAAAATTAACCTAGCCTAAAAATTCTAGACTGTTCATGTCTTTGACAGTGGGCAAACTTACAAAATCAGCAAGGGATTAAATACTTATTTCCTTCACTGTATAATGATATACGCATATATACAAGCACAAGATATGCTGACAAGGGAAAGACTGCAATAAATTTTGCATATGGAAGCTGTTCCGCTGCTTCTTCTAATTGCACATAATTCGAGTTCGTAGATATGCTGAAGGTTTTCTTTATATATGTAACGATATGTGAAACCTAGAATTGGAATAAAGAATTATTAATTTAGCTTGGAGGCGTCTACATACAGTTGAATGAAAGTACGAACCCTAGATTTGGAATGTTCACATGGAGTTTTTTGCAGGTGGAAAATTCTGCCTCAACATTCCATTTGGGATTTTGAGGCAGATTTTTACCTTCCTGCACGCTGTTTGCCGCGATTTTCGCTGCGTTTTTCGCTCGCGCTCATTGAGTATTACGGACAAAAACGCTGCGAAATACGCTCTCTCTGCCTCCCATTGATGTCAATGGGAGGTCAGAGGCGTAAACGCCCGAAGATAGGGCATGATGCTTCTTTTTACCGCAAGACGGTTTTTACGCTCGCGGTAAAAAAACGCCTCTGCCTCCCATTGAAATCAATGGGAGGCATTTTCGGCCATTTTTTGCATTTTTTGTCACGCTTTCCGATCCGGTTTCTGCGTCAAAAAACGTGTCAAAAAACTCTGAGTGAACAGAGCCTAAGAGGATACAAAACAGAATTTTATGGTCATGTGTATTTTAATAAGTGAAAAAATAAAATAAAAAATTAATAAACAAATAAATAAATAAAAGATGTGATGAAAATAAGGTATGTGGCGGCTAGATAATAAGTGTGGATGAGTGTAATAAAGGAAGGAATATGGAACAACCTAATATTAGTGTAAAATAATTTGTAGTGTATATGTATACCAATTAAGTAGTAATGTCAAATATAACCTAAAAATAATAATGTGTAGTAAAACTAAGGGGAGTGAATATGAGGTATGAATCACACAAAAAAGAAAAGAAAAAAGTGCTAACCAATAATATTTAACTTTTTATAAAATCCTGTATATAATAATTCTTCATTCAAACCCCTAGGAGTCATGCATTTCAAACTATAAATCCATCTGGATTCATGTTGTAAAAGTTTCGGAGATGGATTGCCGCCCCGGATATTTGACTGTATCTGTTCTAGACCAACAACTTTTAGACTAGAGGTCTTACCTTTGTGACTTTGTAGAAAATGTGAGGCTACTAAGGTCAATATTTTGTTTTCTTTCAGATTTCGAGCTGCCAAGGTGATATTTGACATGAGTTGCTGTACTCTTTTGCGTAGTTCCTTGCTTGTTTGTCCTACATAGACTTTGGGACAAGAACAGGTAAGTGCATAAATAACGTTCTTACTCCGACAATTAATATATGATTTTATTTGGTATTTCTGTTGATCTATGGGATCTATAAATATATCCGTGGGGTCCACAAACTGACACATGTTGCAGTCACCGCATGCGTATGAACATATAAGTTTTGACCCCCTCCCCAAATGCATCTTAGGTCTTGAAAAATGGCTTCTCGTGATTCGATCTCCCATGTTTCGGGCCCTTTTGGCCGTAAGTAGGGGTCTGTCTGTAATGTGTGGAACTAGCCTTGGATCACACAGTAGAATGTTCCAATTTTTGTGTAGAATCTTCTCCACATCCTTCCATTGGTTATTATATGTGGTAGTCACTTGGATCTTATTATATTGAATACGATGTTTAGGTTTGAGGATTTCAGATCTGTTGCTATTAAGGGCTCTCTGGTACGCTTTGGTAATGGTCTTGTGAGGATATCCTCTTACCTTAAATATGCTGCTTAGGTACGTCGCATGGTCCGTGAAATCTTGTTCCTCGCTGCAATTTCTTCTGATTCTAAGAAATTGTCCCACTGGTATACCATTCTTGAGATGGGGCGGATGAAAACTCTGATAATGTAAGATGCTGTTGGTCGAGATCTCCTTCCGGTAGAGAGTGGTTTTCACACTAGTTCCCTCCTTCATGATTTTTAAGTCGAGGAAATCAACTACTTCTCGTGATTTTTTTCGGTGAGATGTATATTCCAGGGATTTTTGTTAAATTCAGCTATATACCGCATACATTCCTCTTCAGTACTTATCCAAAAGATAAGTATATCGTCGATATATCTATACCATTTAGCCACATATTGCTGATATTGTGTCGAAGGGTACACATGTGTCTCCTCCCACCAGCCCAGAAAAAGATTGGCGTAGGAGGGAGCACAACGTGCACCCATTGCTGTACCAGAGGCCTGTCTATAAAAGGTTCTATCAAACACAAAATAATTGTGTCCCAAGACAAATTCTAGGAGATCATAGAGGAAAGAGTTATGTCGTCTGTTGGGTGCAGGTTGTTGTTTTAAATATGTCACAGCTCGCAACCCCAATTGATGTTGGATATTGTCATAGAGTGACTACACATCTAGGGAGACGAGTATGGTCCCCTCAGGAATGTCCAAGGTCTGCAGCTGTTCAATCAAATGCATTGAATCTCTTATATAGGACACAAGTTGGATCACCAAAGGTTGTAAACAAAAATCTATATAAATACAGGCTTTTTCGCAGACAATGCCTATCCCGGCCACAACGGGCCTGCCTGGAGGGTTTATCATACATTTATGAACCTTGGGCACTAAATAAAATGTGGGAACAATGGGATTCGCAGTTTTGAGATACTTACTTCATTAGTATTTACAATCGCATAACGATGAGCTGCATAAATAAGTAAGTCCAATTTTTTCTTGAATGTATCTGTAAAGGATTTGCCAGACACAGGTTCTGTGTCGACGCCCGTGGGCAATCAGTCTGCACCTGCTCCTATGTCTGTGAGACTGACTCCATCTTCCACCACCCAGGATGGCAGGCTGAGTGGGAGAGCCTATCACAGCCTGGCCAGATGGAGCTAGTTCCCGCCCACTGTCTATTTATACCTGCCTTTCCTGTTCCTCCTTTGCCTGTGATTCTTCTATGCTTGTTTCCTGGCTTGCTGCTGCTGCTTGTACTACTGATCCTCTGCTTGTTATTGACCTTGGCTTTCTGACCACTCTCCTGCTCAGCGTTTTGTACCTCACTCTCTCCTGGTTTGACTCGGCTCGTTCACCACTCTTGTTGCTCACGGTGTCTCCGTGGGCAGCTGCCCCGTTTCCCTTCTTCTGTGTACCCCTGTCTGTTTTGTCTGTCTTGCACTTACTGAGCGTAGGGACCATCGCCCAGTTGTACCCCGTCGCTTAGGACGGGTCGTTGCAAGTAGGCAGGGACTGAGTGGCGGGTAGATAAGGCCTCACCTGTCTGTCTCCCTACCCTGTCATTACAGTATCTGTAGGATCCGATGGTAACACCTGATAAAAGGAAGTGTTAGTAAGTTGTCGTTTTGCCTCTTCTATGTATTTTTCCACACCCCATAATACGATATTGCCCACTTTATCCGCCTCCTTAACCCCTTCCCGCTCCTGGACGTACTATTAGGTCATGGCAGCTGTATCGTTCGCGCTCCATGACCTAATAGTACGTCTCGGGAGTAACGGCCGTTTCGGCCGTCCTCCCGACACATATAGGAGCTGTGACAGCTGCTGTCTTGTTCAGCAGCTGTCACAGCTCCTACAGCGGGGACCGATCGCTGTGTCCCCGCTGATTAACCCCTTAAAAGCCGCGTTCTATAGAGATCGCGGCTTTTTAGGGGTTAAGCTGCCATCGCCGGCCTGCTACGTGATAGCGGCCGGCGATGGTGACTATGGCAACCGGACACAAAACAATGGCATCCGGCTATGCCATAGACGAAAGCCTAGTGGGTCCTGACAACGTCAGGACCCACTATGCTTGCTGTCAGTGAGTAGCTGACAGTTCTAATACACTGCACTACGCATGTAGTGCAGTGTATTAGAATTGCGATCAGGGCCTCCTGCCCTCCAGTCCCCTAGTGGGACAAAGTAATACAGTAAAAAAAAAGTTAAAAAAAGATGTGTAAAAATAAGAAAATAAAAGTTTTAAAAGTATTAAAAGTAAAAATCCCCCTTTTTACCTTATCAGTCATTTATTATTAATAAAAATATATAAACAAACAAGTAAACTATACATAATTGGTATCACCGTGTCCGTAACGGCCTGAACTACAAAATTATTTCGTTATTTATCCCGCACGGTGAACGCCGTAAAAGAAAATAATAATAAACCGAACCACAATCACAATTGTTTGGTCACTTCACCTCCCAAAAAATGTAATAAAAAGAGATCAAAAAGTCGCATGTACCGAAAAATGGTACTGATCGAAACCACAGTTCGTTACGCAAAAAATAAGTCCTCGCACGGCTTTATTGATTGAAAAATAAAAAAGTTATGGCTCTTAGAATAAGGTAACACAAAAAGTGAATGATTGTTTACAAAACGTATTTTATTGTGCAAACGCCATAAGACATAAAAAAAAACTATAAACATATGGTATCGACGTAATCGTATCACCCTGCAGAATAAAGAGAATATGTCATTTATAGCGCACAGTGCACGCAGTAAAAAAAAAAGAATAAAAAAACAATAGTAGAATTGCTGTTTTTTAGTCACCACGCCACCTAAAAATAGAATAAAAACTGATTAAAAAGCTGCATGCACCCCAAGAAAACTACAATGGATTCCTCAAGGGGTCTAGTTTCCAAATTGGGGTCACTTTTGGGGGGTTCCCAATGTTATGGCACCACAAGACCTCTTCAAACCAGACATGGTGCCTAATAAAAAAGAGGCCTCAAAATCCACTAGGTGCTCCTTTGCTTCGGAGGCCGGTGCTTCAGTCCATTACCGCACTAGGGCCACATGTGGGATATTTCTCAAAACTGCAGAATCTGGGCAATACGCATTAAGTTGCGTTTCTCTCATAAATCCTTTTGTGTTATAAAAAAAATGGTATAAAGAGGATTTTCTGACAAAAAAAAAAAAAATGTAAATTTCACCTCTACTTTGCTCTAAATTTCTGTGAAACACCTAAAGGGTTCATAAACTTTCTACATGCTGTTGTGAATACTTTGAGGGGTCTAGTTTCTAAAATGGGGTATTTGATAGGGGTTTCTAATATATGGGCCCCTCAAAGCAACTTCAGAACTGAACTGGAACCTAAAAAAATAAATAAATGAGGCAATACTTTGTTTCTTACATTATACTGATAATGAGCCGTGCCCACCCCGAGATGACCCCAGTTTTGACCGTTTGTATAAACGGAGACCCCTATTAGACCGTTCCAGTGCCCGGTTTTCCCAAGCATTCACCCCCGAGAAGTGTATTTCTATTGATGAGTCCCTGGTA